>NC_141687.1:822498145-822553746 GCF_964263255.1 Lissotriton vulgaris
CCTTCTTTCCAGATGGATATAGGGTGCCATAGTTCTTTGCCACAGAGTTTTGTTTTGATTCCCCTGGTGGCATATATTGCAGATTCAAAATTAAAAACTGCGAGAAAGCGAGCTAGCCATATTTGGAAGCTAGGGGGAAGGCTATCCTTCCACCGCGCAGACAAGATTAATCTCAGTACAGCTGTACCTATAAATAATAGTCTTTGTTCCGATTTACTTAATTTTAACGAGCTGTCATATCCCAACACACACAAGGTATCGGACTCTGGAAGTTTATGATGAAAGACTTTCTCCCTAAATGAGGCAATCATATTTTTTAATAGACTCTGGGCTGCTGCTGAACAGGTGAATTAGCGTCGCTGGACCTTGTGAGCAACGTGGGCATAAGTCGTTTTCCCTTTTACCCCATGCAAAAAGTTTGGCAGGGGTAAAATATAAATCATAAATGGTTTTGTACAGTTGTGCCCTTAAATTGCTAGCCATAAATAATTTATTGCTCATTTAGAGTGTTTCATCTATATCGATATCGGGATTATTTAATTTTACCGTCCATTTAGTTTGTTTTCTCGATATCATTAACATTTGTTAATAGAATATTGTATAGTGTTCCTATCCTGGTTTTTGCGAGGTAGCATGCTTCTATTAGGTCGTTCTTCTGGAGATTAATTAAATCTTTTTTAGCTTTTAATTTTGCATGCAGTTGAGCAAATTTGAGAAAGTCCCCTTCTGGGAGACCAAATTTTGTTTTAACATCTTGAAATGTAGTCTGTGGGCCATTTATCCAAACCTCATTAATTGTTCTTATGCCCAGGCTATACCATTTCTTGGCTGTATGTTCAAAATCAAGATCAGAGGTAATGGTCGAATGGAATAAGGGCGTATATCGGTTGAATTTGCAGATCTGTATATGTTTAAGTATCTGATTCCAGATCAGCCAGGCACTTTTAATAATCTCACCATTGATTTGCTTATAATGGGCGTTTTCAGTTTCTTAATAACATACCATTAGCTTCATGCCCAAGCATTAGTTCATAAATTGTGAGAATAGTGGTGTTAATAGTATCCATGGCAGGGGGTGTTTCTAGAATCATTGGTTTTAAATGCTTTAAAAAGGCTGCCCAATGGTACAGAATAATATTTGGTGCAGTAGCCCACCTCTGTTAAGCAGAATGGATAAGTAAGGTAAAGACCGTGTGATCTTCCCATGTTGCCACACAAATTTGGAGGTGAGTTTGTTAATTGAGTTAATTATCTTAGAGTCTATAATTAAAGGGATAGAGCGAAAGAGGTACAGACATTTCGGTAGTATATTCATCTTTAAATAATTCACTCTGCCTATAAAGGAGAGATGTAAACCATTTACCCTATCCAAGTCAATCTTAGTTTTATCTATTAGTGGGTCAAAATTGTTTTTAGCTAAATGGTATAGATTCCAAGGACTGTAGTGCTGCCTCTCTTTTTGTGCTTGGAGGTTCATTCAAGGGAGGAAAGAAGGATACATGTGTGTTTGCTTCTTCCTAAGCACTCAAAACAGTTGACTTAAGATGATCCAGCAATAATTACTAGAGTTGCTCACACATAAATCATGTCATCAAAAAGCAAGGCAGCTCTGGTTATGCAAGGAAGCCTATGCATGCTCATTTGAGATTCAATATAAGATGTTCTCACTAGAGTTGTGCTCCATATTATCCCTAGTCCTTCGTGGATTTCTAAAGTCTAGCTTAGTTGGTACCTTTGACTTACCAAAGGCATTTACATCTACTATTACCTTTTATGCAGGGAGTGTGCAATGTAAATCATGCAGTAACTTCTGCTTTCTAAGCATTTTCAAAAAACAGAACATGATCTGATTGCGTGCAAATACTTTACGAAGCAAAGTTATTTACATAGTTGATGAAGTCTGTCAGAAAAAGGTCAAACATATCAAAGTAAGAGACAGTCCCCTTAGGGCACAGGACCTACTGCTCTGGAATGCCCAAGACTCCACCCTTAGTGTGCACGTGAACTACCAGCTCTTCAAGAAACACCTGAAAACTGCATTTTTTTCAATAAGCTTTTGACACCCAAGGAGCAAAACTCAGGGGCGAAGTCACGCCTTAGCAAATTCATACACTGTTTCATATGAACCTGTAATAACACGTGTTTGTTTGTACATTATTCAAATCAGGTCTGAGTATGTACATTTACATGCACATTTTACACCACAAAGTATTCCCACGATGTGGCCACTCATTTTATTTGGCATGCAAAATGTCAAAAATCGTAATGCTCTCAAATCATTGTACTTGCCCTTAGGTAGAACTTGTTTCAGGGTTCTCCCGCAGTACAGATAGGACATAAGAAATTAAAAAGAAAAAATATTTAACCACTGCATACGTTGCTTTTGTTGAAAATTAAGTTTAACGGTGTAGTTACCATCCAGAACTTGAAAGGCCTTAGTGTCAAAAACCCTCACTGGGAGTTAATCTTGTGGCAATACCAACAACTTAGTTACACTGACTTTATAAAGCACTCTTTCGCGGGAAAGCTCTTTTGGTGCTACAAAGCGTAAGGAACCAAGAGAGGAGGCAATTCACTTGGTAAAAGAAAGGTCTTCAGCTTTTTTTCCAAAATAGAATATGGGAGGCGTTTTTTTGTTTCTTTTTATATAGTTTTGGGCGAGTGTTTGTGTTTGGGTTCAAGTAAGGAAAATGATCTTTCCCAAAAATCCAGAATTGTTGAATGGTGATATTAAGTAAGAATTAGGCAGAAGGCCGAGGCATCACTGTGATTTACAGAGCTCAAAAGTTGTGAGACAAGGAAGCCCAGGACTCGTCCATAAATACATTTATGGACAAGAAAAAGTGACCAGAAATCGATTCTCTTTTGTAAGAGCAGCCAAAGTAGGCCAGTCAACTAGCTATGTGAGGAACAGAGGAGAAAAGGCTTCCTGCCCAGTTTTGGAAAGGTCGAAGAAGTTGGATTGAAGATTTATTAATGTCTAAGTAGACGGAAGCGCAGTAGTATAATCTCTGCCCAATCACCACAGAGCTCACTGCCCTCTGTCCTGTAATGTAAGGAGAGGAAGATTAGGTTTTTATTTGTACATGCGAAAAGCACAGACTGACACTACGATACTGACTTGGGTGCCCATTTGGAACTTAGTCTATTTTAACTCCCATGCTTTCAAACTTTTGTACTAGGAGTGGGAAAAGGACCGCATTGGCTAGGCTGAAATGGTGGAGACAAAGTGGAGGGGTTTCTGCCAACAACGGGGACTTAAACGTTGCTGACATTTTATCTTAAGAAAGTTGTTATTCAGACAATTTGTGACTTTCAGAAGTGTTTTTGTGTTTAACTGAGAGTCAGTTAATTTAATACCAACAGCACCAGTTAACAATACTCACGGTCAGTATCAGCACACACAGACCTTAGAAATGTTTTCCCCAGATGTGCAATTCTACAAAGGGTTTCGAGAAGTCAATATGTGGAGACATTATGGCTCTGGCTTCTCAAAGATGATATCTGCTGCGCACTTGCGTTCTTGGCGACACGAGGTAAGAGACTGTCAGCATGGCACCCTTGATCCTCTTAGTGGGCCTTTTAAGTGCCCCACCTGCCCTTTCGAACTTCCTAAACCGCAGCCTATTTTAGGTCTCCAATGTAGACCGCTCTGTGCTCATAAACCTGACTCGGTTTCTGGCGGAGCCATCCAAACTACCCTCAAAATCGGTCATCTGAATGTCAGATCTTTGGCCTGTCACCACCAAGATATATATTCGTTGATTACCGACGATACTCCGGATATATTTTTCTTCACTGAAACCTGGCTGCATGATCAATCCAGGGCGATTATTAATCTAGCCCTCCTGGCAGGCTACACCATGTGTACTCTCCACCGGAATGCTAGAGGCGGAGGCATTGCAGTGGCGGTTAAATCTTGCTATCCCTGCATCTGGAAACCCACCACCATAGTAGGGTGTGAGAGCGCGCATTTTAACATCATGGTTAGCCCCCACTTTACCTTCTCGGGATTACTAATCTATAGGCCACCTGGTCCTGAGGGCGCCTTCTGTCGCAGCCTCCCTGAGGTGGTCGCCTCACTAGTCATGAAAACTGTCAATTGCACGATCATTGGCGACCTTAATCTGCACTTGGAAGCCCCTCTTTCCAACTCGGTCCACTGTTTATTGGCCGATCTTGAAGCTTTCCAACTTAGCCAACTAGTACAAGCACCTACCCATATTGGTGGACACTTGTTAGATCCCTTCGTGACGATCCTCACCACCAATATATCTGTGCTCCATCCGAGACCCATGGCCTGGACCGATCACTATCTGATCGAAGCCCACATTCTTACTTCTACTTCTTCCCCCAGAAATAATGCTTCTGATACCCTCAAACGTCCTTGGAGAAAGTTAGATCTTGAGCACTTTCATCAGTTATTGATGAAACATCATCCCCAACCACCTACAGAGGTCTCTCGTGGGTATGACAATTTTTGTGAATGGTTAAATCATTCATTGGATACCCTTATACCGGCCAGGTGGTGTAAGACTAGATCGAGTCCCTCTAGCCCTTGGTACGACGAATCTCTCAAAAAGCTTAAATCTTCCTGCAAAAAAGCAGAACGCGCATGACGCAAAAATTATGATGCTGACCTTAAGTCAGCCTATAGAGCCTGCACCAGAGTCTACCATCGGGCCATCTGCTCAGCTAGGGCTGCCTTCTATTCTCTGGAGATCAAGAATAGCACTAACCCCACCAAGGTCATCTTTAGGGTTTGCAATGACCTCACAAGTAAAAAGATTGATACCACTACTCTTGAAGCCTCATTGGCTCAGTGTGAGGATCTGGCCTCATTTTTTGTTGAAAAGGTGGAAGCTATCTATAGGTCTTTTTTGCAGTCTCCCATCACGGAGAACATCACTGTATCTACAGATGCTAAGCCATAGCTTATCATCCCTAGCCCTACTCTGGAGGAGTTTAATGCTTTGACGACTAAGGTCAAATCCGGCTCCCCGGACGATCCTATGAGACCTATTCAATTCCGGGAACTCGCCCAGTGCTGCGATCCTGCAATGCATAGTTTGATGGATCTGTCCTTTACTACCGGCTGTGTTCCTAGGGCATGGAAGCAGGCGACCGTTATCCCTATTCTCAAAAAGCCTGACCTGGACCCTGCCAAATCTGAACACTATCGGCCGATCTCCCTTCTTCCCTGGCTCGCTAAATTAGCAGAATCTCATGCCAATCGCATTTTGTCTTCCCATCTGCAAGAAGCTAATATTCTGGATAACTCCCAGAATGGGTTTCGAGCGGGCCATAGCACCGAGACAGCGCTCTTGGTTATGGTGGAACATATTAGGAGGATGTTGGACCAGGGTCAGACGGCGGCACTGATCCTATTGGATCTTAGTGCCGCCTTTGATACGGTCTCCCATCAGATCCTCCTTTACAGTCTCATGGAGGCTGGAGTTGGAGAGTTAGCCCTGGAATGTTTCCGATCCTTCCTAGCGGATCGAACCTTTAAAGTATCCACTCCCCCCCTTTGTTTCGGCCTCTCGTTCCATCCATCAGGGCGTTCCGCAGGGTTCGGCCCTCAGCCCTACCCTTTTCAATTTATATGTTCAGCCACTGGCGGAGGTAGCCCATAGCTTCGGTCTCACCATGGTGTCATACGCCGATGACACACAGCTGGCGGTGGCACTCAATGGTGATTCCAACATGGATGCCCCTACCTTTCAGTCAGCCCTTAAAGCTGTGGCAGACTGGATGGCTAACAATCGACTCCAACTTAATGCCTCTAAGACCGAGGTTATTATTTTTGGCAAGGAAAGCGGACTCTGGGGAGATCAATGGTGGCCATCTGAATTGGGCCCTGCTCCCATCCCCGTGGCCGAAGTCAGAAATCTCGGGGTATGGCTTGATGATAAACTCTCCTTCACATCCCACACTAAGCGTGTAGCTGGTACCTGTTTTGGTGCTCTGCGGTGTCTTTGACCCATCTTCAAGTTTTTTGATGCGGATATCAGACAGATCATAGTCCAAGCTCTGGTTCTTACCAGATTGGACTACGCCAGCTCCTTGTTTTTGGGTGTGAACCAAGCTGAATTGGCTCGCCTTCAGAGGGTGCAAAATGCGGCAGCTAGGATGCTGGTTGGCCTTCCAAAATTTGTGTCTGCTCGCCGCACTATCCAAGACCTCCATTGGCTACCTGTGGGGCAAAGAATTAAGTTTAAAGCTCTCTGCCTAACTTTTAAAATTCTTAAGTCTGCCTCCCCTCCTATTCTATCGCAGACAATTCAACACTATGTTCCTTCCAGAGCCCTTCGTTCCTCAGGTTCAAATCTTGCCATAGTGCCACGCTTTAAACGAGCCAGAATGGGTGGTCGCTCTCTCTGTGTTGGCGGCAGCACTCTGGAATTCTTTACCTGTCACTCTCCGCTCCATTCCTGAGTTGCTCCCTTTTAGGAAGGCTCTGAAAACCTTCCTATTTTCTTCAGTTTAGCTTTCTCACTTGGTCTACTCTTGCTGTGTTGTGTTTACCATCTCCGGAAAGCGCCGGGACGCCTCTTGGCTGCGGCATCTGCGCGCTATACAAGCGATAATAACATAACATTATCCCACTGCTTTTGGAGAACTTAATCCTATAAACTAGATAGCAACACTCTCTAATCCTGCAGTTTTTTTGGGGGGGGGGGGGGGGTGGGGGGGGGGGGGGCGGTTCAAAAGATCAGTAATTGTAACCACTTCTTGCTATCCACTGGGATCAGATAGCTACACAGTGCCATAGAGTGCAAAATGGTAATATTTGGGACAACTTTCGCAGAATGAGGATCTGCTAGAGACCCAAGTGCAGGGAAGATAATGGTTTACCATTTTTTTCCCAGTACATGACAGCAAACAAATGTTAACAAAAGGTAATGGTGAACTTGCAAGGAGATCCAGCGAGCATACACAGAGTTGGGGTAAAGGTAAACATTCAAATATTAGAATCACAGTTTTAACATGCACGTTAAGAAAAGTTACAATCATAGGTGGGTACAGGAAGAAGCTGCAAGGAGGAAGGAAAGCATGGGATGGTAAATCATCCAACTGTTATTCTTCAAAAGAGAAATGTATCAAAGTTCAACAGTGAACAGATCAAAGCACCTAAACATAGCTGCTGCCTTCGGTGGACTACATCCAGTTGTGATCCGGTGACCCGGTACAAATGTAGGTAGGCGAGTACAGAAGGCACCCCACCAGAGGACAAGATGTGTTCACTCGGGCACCAGGGACTGCAGCACAGCAACCAGGCAGCAGTGGGTTAGTACACAAAAATACACAGTTGTGTTCTTCTGCGAAATGATGGTATTGGAAGTCTTCACTAGAGCAGTTCTGCAATGGTTTATTTCTCTGTCCTGATCCGTGGTCATTAGTTCCACATTTTACACCGCCATTACAGCCCTCTTCTAGTTACATTTTCGGTTTAATAAAAATTAGGAGAGGGCATCGTGTTTAGACTTGTGCAGGTTCTAGCACCCAAAAAAGTATTTTAATATTACTGTACTGCTTAGAAGTCTCTGGAGCTGCAAGTTTACACGAGTGGGCAACCGGGAGGTGTCTGCCCTTCACAAAACAATGCGACATAAAATGTCTGGTGAGCGGAAGCCCCGCCCTCGTGCGGTTGAGATTAGCTCAGCTCCAAGGGACAGATCTTAAAGAAAATGCCTCGCTGCGCGGCGTGGCGCCGGGTGCCCTTCAGGAAGCATGGCAGAGCAGAGATAAAGTTAGCAGAAGTTACATTCAATGGAAAAGAAAACATAACTTCTAGAGAAAGCGAGACTACCTGAAGTCATAAGAGAGCACAGGCACAAAACCACAGCAATTGCCGAAAAGATAAAAAAAAAAATATTACAAGGCTTCCGTAAAATCATAGCAGGAAGCAGATAGGTCAGTTCCTTCCACAGCTTGTCAACGTAAGTGTGAAAACAGTTTTACTAGAGAATATTTTGGATGTGAAACACCAGAAACATCTTTATTCCGGCGATGGTGGCTTGATTAGATTTTATAATGATTTGAATATCGCTTTGCACAGCTGTAATGTTAACTACCAAGATTTATTAAAATTGAGTCCGTGAGCAAAGATGGGTTATTTCTCTAATTTTGCCAAAACTCCAACTGTAGTAGCCGTAGGTAATGTCACACCACTTTAGCCTCTGGGATTGGCGTTACAGCTTCAGGCTGCAGCAATCAGTGAAAAGCCTGGTTTGCCACGCCAGGTACAGCTATTAAGAAATTATCTCATTAATGAAAATTGTTAGATTTTGTCCAGTGGTGCTTGAACAATTTAAGGGGGCGCAATGGGGTGGTGTTGGGGAGATTTCAGGCAGCCATCAATAAACAAACTCATAGGACTGTGAAAAATCCAAGCGTCACACAAAGAACAAGTGTGGCAAATGAACCACGCCCTTTCGGCAGGAGAGTGGTAAGAGTGCAGTTTGTAGCCGGGGGCGCATTTTGAAGCACCCTGTTGCAAACACATTATTAAAACATGGTGTGGTTGCACACTTATTTAAAGGCATCACATTTTACATGCAAATAGCCACTAAATTTGCACAAACATGCAGTTCTACTGATATAACTATACAGCGCACAAAAATTGGGTTTCAATGAATATTTATCATTTGTTCAACACTAAGTAAAGTGTGTTGATTTGGTTTAACCGGATTATGATCTTTGTTTTCATCACACTTCAGTATTACAAAAAAAATGTTTATTTTGTATTTTCTTAGCTGCTATTTTCTGAAATATTGGTACAGTTCATTTACAGATAGTTTGGTCTCATAACAAAATGTAAAAGACATCCTGTAGCCAATTCTTTCCCACTCCAAGTATACCTGCAAAACTGCACTATTAATAATCCCTAGCGGTGAGGGCTTCCAACTAGTGTTCACAGGAAAGGATTATTGCTATACCAATTCAATGTTATTAATCCACTCAATCACGCTCAACCTTCTGTAGCCCATATCTGCAGGACAACCTCCAATGATAAATAAAACAACGAAGGGAGCGCCATATTCAGTAATCAGTATTTGCAAATGCAAATTTGTTACTAACTGATTCAATCAAAGAAACAGATTTCTTTGAATCCACAGATCCACAATTTATTGCACTTCCCTTTAGGATAATGTTACGATTATGACATTTTAAAACTACCATAATCCAGTTCACAAACCCCTCTCAATTTGCAGTCAGACAAAGAAAAGTAAACAAAAATGTCCACGCTAAAAAAATAAGCAGCAATTTATAAAAATACATAGCCTGTAATTGGACCACCGTCTTTTAATGAACAGGAAATGAGACAAGATATAAAAGCATCCATATTGTACATTCACCTACTGAACCACAATATTATTTTGCAGCACCCCTACCTCCAGCACCTACGATGTGGTCTACATTCTGCGGGCAGCATTTCTGAATAAACAGAATGAGCAACCAAAAAAAAAAGACACTGGAGCCAAGGTTCTAATTTGGAAATTAATATATCCCCTAAAATCCAGTTGTGTTGTCGGTTAGAGGTGAAAAGGCCTTGGTGGTCCCGGAGGCCCAACCGGAGGCTGTGCTAATGCATTAGATCCTCAAATTGCTCTTGTCAAGCATTTTAGGTCCACCATTAACCCCTTCCATGCTGATGACGGAACGGTTCCGTTATCAGCGTCGGTTGAGCTGTGCTGATGACGGAACCGTTCCGTCATGACTCCGCCCGCGCAAGACGGAGTCAGCACAGGCGGGGAATACGCCCCGCACGCAAGGGGTTACAGCTGTGTGTCATTTAGCCAGTCTCATATCTACTAGTACATGATTCAGCATGCCCTTGTTCAGTTTTGTTCTTGAGACCCATCTACCAAAGGGAAGCCCCATCTAGTTTTCTTGCTAAGTATAGACTAAAATGAACGGCAAGAAAATAGAATTCAAAGTTGGGAGTTTCCAAGAATGCTTTTGCAACTGGAAGCTTATGTTTAATATAGGGGTAATCAATGTATTTGTGTACCCTATTTAAGTCTAAGGAAGCCTGAACAACAAGCTCATATCCATTGGCATTCAGCTTGATGACAAACACTTGCTCAGGTCTAACCCACTCCGTTCACAGAAACAACTTCCTGTGCCTGGAAAGTCCAAGATTCAGAAAGCAGCAAAATGGACTCTTTCTTTGGAAACACCCTGTTTATATGAAACTCTTACTTGAACTGGAATACCTACACAACTTACTCATTCCAGGAAAACTGTTGCATCTAGTCCTCTTCAAAAAACAGTCTCTCAAAACAGTTTGACAATCTGACGGTTTAAGAATGTGTTGTTTTAGAATGTATTCAGAGCCTTTACAGCTACTGCCAACGGCCTCAAAAGGATCTAGGTGGCTGCTTAGAAAACAATGGATTATCCTAAACCATATGTACGTGCTTAGGCATACATTTGTGGTTACATGACCCACATCTACATTTAGCTAAGGCTGAAATAGTCAGCTTTAAATATTTGCTTATCTGTTTAAAAATGTGGTTCTAAATCTAAAACCTGTAAGAAATTTTTCTTTCATTCACGCACACACATCTGCTTACTTTTGTGCTCAAAAGCTGATATTTTATTTGCGCAATCACATTCGGTCTAAAGTATTAGAACCAATAATTTACCTTTTAGAAATAAAGTTTAGGCATTTCAAAATTCTTCTATGAACTTTAAAGGAGAATCATTACTGCCAACTGCCCCGATGTTCATCTTTTCTGCCACAATCTTTCTTTCATGAGGAGACAACCCACCATAGTGGTCCCTCCATTTCTCCTGAAGTAATGTAGCTCCTCCCACCTAGGGGACAAACTTCCTTCCACTCACCTCCATGGTATTCAGGTCTATCAAGTCAACCAACATAGCTAAGAGCCTGAGAAACACAGAAAGCAGTAGGGAGCAAGAGCCGCAAAGGCAAAGATTAGGAATCTATCTAATAAACATTACCACTAAGATCAAACTATTAGCACTTCATCTATTTCAGGGAGATAGTCCTTACGTCCAGAATATACTCCGGCAATTCCTGATCTTCCACTCACACTTCAAATGAACAAGCAAACTCAATGTTTGTCTACATTTGAATTTATTGTGTTATCAGAATTCAATTATGAGTTCACTGCACATGCATACTTCACTTGATCCTCATATTTCACTGAAATGTATTTATTTATTGATGGATTCATAAACTCAGGATTCAAACCTACTTCCTCCTTCACGAATACGGCAGTAACTGAAATGCAAGATTCAAACCTACTTCCTCCTTCACGAATACGGCAGTTACTGAAATGCAAGATCGAGAGTCTGTACCAAACAGATGGGACAGGATATGGAAATATCAAGAGGTTACAACTGCTCTTCCTCCAGAGACTTGAGGTGCATAGAATGCGGATCGGAGTAATTCTTGATTGACATGAGTAGCAAATACTGCAAGCACAAATCCTGGACTTTGTGTCAGCACAGTTTAATCTTCCAGAATGACTTCTGGTTCTAGAATGAATATAGTTCTCCTAAATGTTTACCACTAGAATATTACTTTGGGCAGCAGCACTTGAAAATGTACTTCTTAAATATGGTTTGCTCTACAAAGTCGGTTAAAAGAAGGGCAAATCTTATGATGAGAACTTTTAGCTACTGGATTGGTCCTTAGAGTGCTAAACTGCAGAAAAGCAATGCTGTGCAGAACCTAATTCTGTAGGTTTCAACACAATCTCTCCCTTACAGCCTGAAGGCTGCAGGTTGTGTAGAGGAGGCACAGACTGTCAACAAGTAACCATCAGTCAACGACGTTTAAAAACCTAATATCAAGAATATGCTGCAAATACAGAATATCTGGAAATGTGCATGTCAGTTGCTAGCTCCTTCAGAACTCCTGGTGGCAAAGACCTAGCTGTTCAGCATCCAGTTCATGAGAGTAGCAGATGCAAGCTTTGCTCAAATGGGAGGTGGTCGGCCAGCACACACTCCAATCAGACGATCTGACATTCCAGAAGACATGGTCACTAGAACATTTCATCTAGTCTGGGCCAGTAAATTCGACACATGTGCCTGCCCTTCGGTCACACAAAATATGGTCTTAAATCAAAAGCACGATCCAGCTAACTAATCAATAGTGCATCCAACACCTTCATTGACGGGCAAATAACCCTTAAATGGAACCTCTGCAGCATTACGTTCTCAGATGAAATTGGATAAAAGGAATTCAGAGCAGATCCTCAGACCAGCAAACAATTAATAGATGGCAACGTTCTTTTCTCAGCAGGTAAGCAGTTGACAAAGACTGTGGATTCTCCTCTGCCCACAAATTTACCAGTGACATACAGCTACTTGCCTTCCCACTGAACACAACTACCCGATTATTTGACCCTAACTAGTACTCTAGCTACCTTCAACTGGTGCACAACTATCTCTAAACCCGGATACAAATAGTCTCTTCGACTACAGCAGCAATGTTTGCTAAATGCATATGGATGTGGTCTCACACATATGGTATCCTGGGTCAGCAGTCTAGCTGGAACTTTGGGCCCTCAGTTGTGTTCCACCGCATCTTCCTTAGAATATTTCTAAACAAACAGATGAATTTTGTAGATCAATGTATTTAACATCTGCAGCTAGCTGTGAATGGAGCCTTTTCTTATGCAATAAACCTATGCTTCCCTACTACTTAGTGTGTCCTGTACTTAACATCACTCAAATGCATAGCACACTTGCTGGGCGAGTCATTTAACACTTGATCACGCCTCGGCCTATCATCAAGTCAAATTATGTGAAGAATCTGCAAACTGAATAGCATTCATTACACCTTTCGGTATTTTCAGATTTAACCACATGTGCTTCAGCTTATGCTCTGTGACATCTTGCTTAAAACGCTCATTTCCAACCTATTGTGTGTTATAAATGGAGCACAATGTTTCCAAGAAGATATCGGGGTATTTGATATTTATTATTAACTTGGAGTGACATCTCAACAGAGCGAAAACCACATTGACAACGCTACATGAAAATGGTTCGACTCTAAAAGCTAGTAAGTATCTTTGTCAAGTCGGAAATAGATTAATTGGGTCATGTTATCATATGAGTGAGTCAAATCAAAAATGATTTGGTAAGGGACAGTCGAGACCTGGCAAGCCCGACAAAAAGAGAAGAAGTTCACACCTTTTCAGGTATGACTGAACTGT
This sequence comes from Lissotriton vulgaris, assembly GCF_964263255.1. Classification (NCBI taxonomy): domain Eukaryota; kingdom Metazoa; phylum Chordata; class Amphibia; order Caudata; family Salamandridae; genus Lissotriton; species Lissotriton vulgaris. Next base: position 822,511,348 of record NC_141687.1, read on the forward strand.
AGTCACATTTTGTACCACATTTAGCAATCAAAACTATTACTATCCGATTATTATTAAAGAAAGGAGTACAATTTTAGTGGAGTGTAGCTTGGGAAATTCCGTTTATACATTCAAAGGGATATTTGCACAAAATTCTCAAGTTACAAAGTCTCGAGCCACAGGTGCCTTGTTAATTACTGAAGCCAGTGAAAAGGGGCTAAGTGCTTGGGGCCCGAGGTAAGGATTAGGAGACAAATGGGCGTAAAGCCAATCAGCATCAAACAAAGAATGTCTGTGACTCTGTCCTTAGCCAGGAAAGATTTGCACAAGGACAATCAACGCCAACTCAACTATGACACAAGGAGAGCCGCATCTGACATAGAAGTAATCTTGTTGTTGTAAAAATGGCAAAAGGTAGTGTTGGTGGTTCAACACTCAGTAAGCTACTCAAGATAAACAATGAGGGAGCCGAAAATTTAGAGCACGGTCCGATTTGGAATTTGCGTCGTACCTAGTTTATAAAATTAAAAATCAATTAATGCCCTACTTGTTTATCATATTCTCTGTAAGAATATGTTTTTCATATTGCTGCTATTTTTAAGGAATATTTAGATGCCTACCCTTTAATTTGCTGTTTTCTGTTACACCTGTTTTTTTTTCAAATTACTTTTATATATTTTTTCTTGTGCTTTAGTATTTTATCCCCCTAGTGTCTTTCTTCCCATATCGTTATTTTATTTGTTAGAAGGGAGGTGTGAGGTATCATCGGTCAGCGGGCTACCTGAACAAATGGAGCTTGTTGGTAGAGGAGGCTTTTTCTTATGGAATACACCTATGCTTTCTCAGTCTTCAGAGGCATTTTAAAGAATAATTCAAGGGCAATGGGTTCAAGTACTAGCAAATCTGTTATTGGAAAATTAATGCAGAGGTTTAAAAAAAAGCTATACTCAACAATATGCAAAATACTCCGACTTCACAGAAGGGATTAAACAAGGATTTATGGGACTATATAGGAAAGTAATTAGAAACGGCACCGAATCAACGCTGTTAGTACATGCCTGTCACAGAGAAAGACAATCCTCCAGTCTGCTCTGGGCGGGTGGGGACAAGTTGCGGGTATAATGCTCATATGGTGGAGTCGCCTCAGAAACATACGACTCCAGATAATGACAGGACTTGAGGTGCAAGGAGATTATTATGATTTAGGAAGGAAATGCCAGATGTGTTCCGGCATAGATCACCTATCGGTTATGTGTATTCTTGGATATGCACTGCTGCAAAATTAGACTGAGCTTCACATAGAGCCAGATACAACTTTGGTCTTGCAGCGCCGGGTCCACCCTGCTGCCGCACCGCCAAAGCTATGGTCAGACCGCCGCCCAAATTAGGAGTTTCCTCCTGTCAGGTGGGCTTTTTTTGGCGTTCCCATGGCAGTGCCCCTGAAAATGGGCACCACAATGGGAATGCCAAAACCAGTTCCGGCATGGTATGGACTGAAAAGTCCATGTTTGGCTCCCTTTGTTTCCTCTCCGCCAAGGTTTTCATGGAGCAGGATCCACCATGAAAACCCTAGCGGAGAGGAAACTCCTAATATGCTTAGCAGGACCGCAGCGGTCCTGCCCAGCATATTGATGCCTTTACACCGCTGCAACACCGGTTCCCTGGCGACTGCGGGGTGCTGTGGTGGTCTGACCACAAGACTTATAATAGGGCAGTCAGGACACCACTGCACCCCCACGAGTCTGGCAGTCTAAAGACCACCAGACTCTTAATACGCCCCTAAACGGTAAGGAACAACCACCAAACAATTCAATATATTGTGCCGATTTGAAATGTGATAGAAATGGGACAAATTACTTAAGTAGCATGGCAGAATTACTAAACATTCAGTGCAATTTGGGGGCCCTTTTATTGAGAATCCAAGTATAAACAATAACCTTGTCACCACTGCTAACATCACAGAGGTGCCACTAGAAAATAGAACCCTTTATTGAAGTATCCAGAAAATTGACAAGAGGAAGGCCAATAGGTAGGTGTTTAACAATGAAAATAGTTTGTGTTGTTGGAGGATTAATGAGCGTATAGTGGGGTAGATAAAAAGTGGCAATAAATAGCAGATCTACCCTGATGAGGGAGGACTGGGAATCCCAAGCTTGCAGGTCTATTTGTGGGCAGTGCAGTTGAGGCCTCTGGTAGAGTGGTCCCGGCCGGAGTCCGAGAAACATTGGCTGTTTATGGACAGGGCTCTTGCCAGACAACCTCCTTGGGGTATCCCCTTCCTTACCAAAGCTGCCAGACCCGGAACTTAGATCTTTCCAAGGTGACACAGTCCACTTTATCAGCTTGGGCTAGGGTAGCCATCCCCTGGGGGCTCAAAACGTTTCCCTCTCCAATTACACCCATAGTTAACAATCCAGATTTTACACCAGGACTGGACTCGTCTGGGCTCACTCACTGGACGAAAGAAGGCCGTCGTTCAATAGGACATCTCTTTGACACGGACAGTCCATTGAACTGCTCAGACTTTCGTAGGGCACATGACCTCCCAGAGACAGAAAACTAGCGATACTTACAGATCCGACACTAGGTGAAGCAACCGGAGGTGCGGGATGGTGCAGCGAGATCCGTCACTCTATTCGAGCAGTGCTTACTCACGAGGCATACAGATGCGTGTCTGACACCAGATCTGTATAAACTCATTAATCGCGCCCCTGGGCCAGGGAAAGCACCCGGACAGCTGCGATGGGAGGGGGGTATTGGGCAGGTCGCGGTCGCAGAAAGAGTGGGAAGATTTTTATCACAGAGCCCCGCACACAGCTCGCAATGTTGCGAATATTGAAACGGCCACGAAAATCGCCACTTATTGGTACCTTACTCACCAGCGACTCCACTGAGGCAACCCGACACGAAGTCCCCAATGTTGGAGCTCATGTGGGGAATGTCCCCACTTGACGAGCTATTGGAAGCAGATATTAGACAATATGGATTCCCACTTCAATACCCAAATACCTTATTTCCCAGCTTACATTATTCTGGGTCTTCTCAACCCAATCACCTTCCCACTTAGAGTGCGGAGAGGCAGACAAATGGCATTAGCATTGGGGGCAGCTCTGTAAAACATCCTCTACCACTGGGTACTGCAACTACACAGACTCACCTGAGGTGGCTCCATAGATCGTGGGGGATACTTGGGATGGAGAAAATTTCCCTTTCACTCGCTAACCCTGGCACTTCCTTCCAGGACATATGGGATTCCTTCCTAAAACTGTTAGACAGGTAAGTTTGCAGATCTTACCTGTCCGAAATATTTGAGACTATTTCGCTTAGCAGACCCAGCACAAAAGGCAACACCAGATAAGCCATAGCACAAGGCCTAAATCCCTCCGGGATAATCGACCAAAGGTGAGATTGAAAGAATGCATTGTACTTGGTCGAGCCTTTAATAGGAGGGGTGTTTTTCACTGAGTTTCCGAGTTTGTCTTTCTACCACAGCCATTCCTCTTGAAAATATATATAACAATAAGTACAGCATAGGGTTTAATGTTGTATGTTGTATATTTCAATTGAAAACCAATAAAAGAAATTTAAACATAAATAGCATATCTGCACATCTACTTTGGAAAACATACTTGGATGCTTTCCACAATAATACAATTAAACACAAAAGACAATTAAGACTAAAGTGCAAAAGCTATCCTGCTTTCCACTATCTGGTAATTTCTGGTTACCAGGATGAATCCTGGTTGTGGGAGCTCCGGTCCCACTTAGATGTAAGATAATTGTAATGAGTCAGATTTCACCTGTGGAATGCCTACACGACAAGCCTCTTAATCCACTTTAATTCTCAATTGTAGTGATGTACTTCAATGAGAACTCCAAGATATATGGGTGTGTAACTAGTGTGCTGATGGATGAACACTTGGACCAGATTGGTGTAAAATCCAACCCAGATGAACATCATTTACAGCATACATCAAAGCCGAGACTATTTAGGTTTACAATAAAAAGGCACAACAGAATCCTGCACGCTCAGTTTCCTGGTGGGCTTTTGAATTGGGTTAGGGGCCTATGTTCCTGAAGGTTAGGATATGCAGAATGGTAGAACCACAATTAAAACTGATACATTATAAGCCAAGAACTCTGATGCACTATACAAATGTAATTGCAAATCAATGCAGAATCTTATAAATGACCCATATCAATTCCCGACAGTTATAGATGTCAAAATGTTTACATTTTCCCCTGTTCAAAAAAGTTGTATTGTACTTAAGGATTTGGTGTGCAGATCATGACCCCACATGCATGGCTAAGTGGGCAGATGCAGACTGGCTGCCAGAGAAGGTGTTAAATAACCCTCCACATCATGGAGTCAAGAGTGTTGAAGGCTTGTGCATTTACTGGAGTGTGAATGACTCTACTAAAAAGGTAGTAGTTGCACCTTTCCTCTGTTTTGAGGAGAGTCTGCCAAACTGACTTCAGAGGTTCTACTGTTACAGCATCATTCCACAGAGTCACTTTCAGACAGATGCCGATAATGCTCACCCATTTTTGGCTGATTAGTTATACTTCCGAGAGTCATGTTCATTATACATATTTTTTTCTGTGTTACACAAAGGATCAAACAGCGATGCTTCCTGAGCAGATGGCAGATCAATTGGCGTCTAAGGGGATTGAGAAAACCCTTTATCTTACAAAGTGTTAGTTTGAAGTATGAATTTTAGATTTTCAAACGTTGATCTAAAACGTAGAAAATGTCAAACTTTTGGCCACTTGTTAGGTGTTTTCGAACTTGCATTTGTGAGAACAATTGTTTGTAAGAGAATTCTCATGTGATGAGTGGTTTTTTTCTCATAATTTTCCCTTCTACAAAATGTTGTAGGGAGTATTTTCTCACATTTGCCTTTTAAAAACATCTTTATGATTATGAAAGATTTAACTTATCATGAAAGGTTGTCAGAAAATTTTAATTCAGCAAATCAGAAAGAAATGGAGGGTCAGACAGGTTCAAAACACTAGTTTAAAACTTCAAGGAAGGAATTAAATTTAATGTTCTATGCTGTAATTTTACAAACTTCAAATTTACATTAGATGTTGGTAAATTATATTAGAACATGCACTCTTAAGTATCTAGAAACCATTTTCAACATGATTTTCACAGTCTTTAATCCCACACTGGTAATCTTTCCCTGAGGGCATATGAGGTAAAGATGTTTCACATCCTTAGGGATGCGTACAGGCAAGAAAAGGAGGAAGTCTAACTACTTATACTAATACCTCAGAGCATAGTGCCAGATCTCAGAAAGCATTACACCAGACAGAAGCAAGATGCTGACTGCTAGAGGAAACCACAAAAAACACAATGGTTTCAGCACATCAATTTAAGATTATAGTCAAAACGCAAGCTATGCAGATGGCTTGCATTGTCATAATTACCTGATTCGCTTACGAGAAAGATTATAAAGCAAATTCATACTAATGTGTGGCATAAGAACAATACCCAAAATGTTTACTGTTCTCACGATCTCAAATACAGACTTCGAACACGGCTACCCAAAGAAATCAGTATTCAGTGAGGATTAATAATAGCATTATAAAATAAATTAATAAAAGAAATTAATGCGCAAGATTGGGTAAAATAAAACTGCGAGCTGCAACTTAGGAGAGCAAACAAACGGGCTCCATCTCTAGAACACAGCCATGTCCAATCAGTAATATTTTATATATATTAGCTGCCATAACGAGTAAGCGTAATTGCAACCAAAATCAAAGCAGAAGTACAGAAAAAAAAGATTCGCAATGGAGGAGGGGACAATAAATTTGGATGCTATGTGATTAGAAATTAAAATGGAGCAGTTCCAAATTTAAAATTAGAAGATACTGCTAACCCAGCATTTTCAATGCAGTTCCAATTCTTGAAGGAAAATGCAAATGTTTGCGCTTCTTTTTTATCTGGACAACAGATGACCACTGTAGGATCCCAATGTGCATCAATCTATAAAAACTTTCCTTCTTGCGGCAAATTTTTACATAATGCAAGAATTATCTTGTTTCAGTATAGAGAGGAGTGTCTCTAAAGGCTAACAATGGATGGTTTGGAGCAAAACCAGAAAGACGAAGGGGTTGCAACAGAAGTTACACTGATGTAAGCCGCAGAAACTAATACTTTGACAATGAAACTTTAGACATAGTTGCCTATTAAAGGCAGGAGAGAGTAAAACGTGTTACTGGTTACAGAAAGTATCGGCTGAAACCATCATGTGCATGGTACACACAAACAATCCATGAGCTTTAAACATAACAAGCATTTGCAATGCAATAGGTCTCGCATTAGGAAAGTTTGACCTATTGGTATTGTAAATGACACATTTTTTAATTATGTGTTGGTTTTGAAAATAGCGAAATTAATAGCTGTCATTTACAATGCCAATAGTTTTAACTTTCGTAAATGTTACACCTATAGCATTTGTAATGCAATATGTATTGTATTTACATGACTTAGATGTATTGATATTACAAATAACAATGGCTTTTCATTTTTTTTTAGTAATTAATACTTAAATAAAAGTTCTTGTGATTTATAATGGCAATAGCTTAAACTTTTGTAAATAACTTTTGTGAAGATTATGTTCAGTGTATTTTATTGTGACGAAAATCCAAGAACAGAAGTAAAATATTAACATCTTTTTGTGACATTTGTAATAAAGCTTGAAACATTGAAAGAACATACTTGAACCAGTTGTTGTTGAATGGTTGCACAGATTGATGATGTGGTGGCGCTGAGTGATGCTTTGGCGTTCAGTGATGCTGTGGTAGCGCATAGTGATGTTGTGGTGCCCCTGAGTGATGCTGCGATAGATAGAGTGAGGGCGATAGACAGATATAGTGAGGGCGATAGATAGATAGAGTGAGTGAGGGCGACAGATAGAGGGAGGGCGATAGATAGATAGACAGACAGCTAGCTAGAGTGAGGGCGATAGATAGATAGACGGACAGCTAGAGTGAGGGCGATAGATAGAGTGAAGGCGATAGATAGAGGCCATATTAAAACTCAGCTTGTTATGGGCTGAAGTTCCAACAGGACTTTGAGCTGAGCCAGAGCCATGCCTCAGGCTCAAGCCTGGCTCAAACTTTCAGTGGCTCACCCACCTCAATTCGTAATTTAACCAATGCTGGAGCAATGCTATGAAGTTCAATGCTCCAAAATACAACATTTATATGCGTGGTACCCTTGCTTAGAAGGTGGAATATGGTTAGTTTTAAAGCCAGTACTGGCTGCTGGTATTACATCTGACATTGAGGCACCTGCTAGCTGCAAATAAGGGTATTATGCTGTTTCCATAGCTACCTGGCACCCCACTATTCACTGCATAAGTATGAGACATTTGGCATGTGCTTCACTATGGTAAATGACATGTAGGCCAGGATTCCTGCTAGCAATTTTGCCTGTGGCAAAATAAAAACATTGCCAACAGATCAAAAATGTTTTCAAATTATGTTGATGCTGTTTTGAGAGTTGGACTCAGTAGGGCACCTGCTTAGCATGAATGAGGACTTGGCAGGCAGTGCGCAATTCCAGGGTGCCTGGAAAGCGCAGTACTGATTAAAAATGAGCAAAAATGAAATGTAGCACAGTCAAAAACAGGAGGTCAGAAGCAAAAAGGCAGGGGAAATCAAGCCAAAAGATGCCAGGTCTAACAAGCGTGCTTCTACCTTTGAGAAAATAAAGACATACGTTTTTAAAGCGTACACACGATCCCTTCAGAATAATTCATAACGCTTTTTTAAAATTTTGCCAAGAGCCTTTTATCACATTTGCTAAATGTTTGCCATCAGTCCGAGCGCTTATTGAACAGGACGCTACATTAGTGATGTTGTGCCCCAGTTCTTTGGCATGGGAATGCTCTCCGTTAGTGCGGATGCTCTTGAGCCTGTACATTTTTTTATTTTGTTTTTGGTAACTAGAAAAACATCACTTTGCGCGGTTTTATATTTAGCTGCCCCTGCAGCACTGCCTCCCATTTTATAAAACAATGCAAAACACCTAATTTCTTATCAGGTTTCTTATCAGGTTTCTGAGTCTTTAATTTTTCGGTGAAAGGGGCCTCCGTATACATCTTTCACGGACACAGGTAGCACTGTTTGCTACCTCTTGTATTTTGTTTGCTCACAATTTTCACTTTTACCTCATGTAACTTAACGTTTGTTCACTAGTATTTTCTCCTCATATCATTAACGTTCCTTTCGTGAAGCGCTCCCGACACCTTCGGGTAAAGTCCGCGCTATATAAAAACGCATAAATAAATAAATAGTATGGCCTCTATTGCAGGGCATTCTAATACGATTAAATATGGTCTCTCACTCGTCAATGCATGTAGCCCATTCCAAAATGGTGGTCGCAGTAACTAGCCAGGAGCATGGAGAGAGAAAGGAGACTAGATCCCACGCGAAGCCTGAGGTCCACGCACGCGCGTGTGATTTCCTCTTTGGGCTGTGTTCGTAGCATTGGGCTCCTTTGCAGAGGGCCCTCCGGCAGCCATGCAGACCGGCGACTACGAGTGAGTGGAAGACTGTGCAGTATTTCTTTTCACGGGGAGAGGGGGTTGAGTGGAGCTCTGTGACTTACTGCATCACTCTCTTACAGCTCGAAGCCCAGCTGGGCAGACCAAGTGGAGTAAGACGGCGAGGATGGAAAGTCCAGGAGCCTTCCGCTGCTCGCTTCCACTGAACTACCCAGCTCTCTGGGTGAGTGACAGGGGCGCGCACGTTACCATATGGGCCTTCAGAGAGTGACAGGGTGTCTTGAATACATTAAAGCGGGAACTATGCAACAGAGGACTGTGACACGAGGGATAGGGCACTTCGGTAAGAGTCGTAGGACAGCAATCAGGACTTTTGTGACGCGCTTGAGTAGGATTAGTTTGGCATATTAACGTGCAGAAAAGGGTGGCCAGCCATCCTTCATTTCGAAGGTTTGCTCAACAGTCATGGTTCCTTTTAACGCAGCTTAGCGAGGCGCCACTTCCTTCTAACTACACGCCGTAAATCTTGCAGAGCCAGCTGTACAGAAGTAAGAACGAAACTGAAAGCTAAAAGCTAATAAAAAGCGAACGGCAACAGTTCACAGTCAGAGTGCACGACCTGATCCTATTCCGGCATGCTGCGCGTGCCCATCTCCTGTCTCCTTGAAAGCATAGCCGGTGACTATAGGTATCGCAGGCGAGACAGCGCTTTGCGCTGTAATAGCCAGGTGCAAGACCTAAAAAAGCAGGTCTACAGTAATTATAAGCATGTTACTGGATGGCTGGATGCATCTTGGAATAGACGACACCTTTACCACTGACAATTTGTATAGAGTGCATATTGGCTTGGAAGCCAACAACGACAGCTGGCTCTCAGTGTGCTAGCATATTCCTGATGGCATATACCTTTTTTTTCTTGACAAATTGAGATGAGGAACATGAATACAAGTTCCTTCTTGAAAAACCTTTTGTGATGCGAAAGGTACATCCTGAGGAAGGACAAGACACATTAAAGGCTGCTCCACTTCTTATTCCAAGAAAGGGGGCAGTATGTTTTCTTCAACCAGAGTCCAGCCAATACTGAACATTACGAACTAACATATGGAGATCTAGGTTTTATATGCATATCCTTCCTATACTTCACAACACAGAATATACATATTGAGGTATTTCAATAGAGGGTTGGTTGTAAAGAAAGCCCACAGCATCTGACAAAGGACATTAAAAAGGGCTGAAACATGTCGACCTGCCCGAGAAGGGTTGAATAATCCCATTCAAGATTATTTTTATTTCTATCCACTGGAACCCTAATAAAAATATTTGGGATCCGCCGAGAGATAGTCTTATCAGCACCCCTCTCTACACTTTATCAATTCATCCACACTAGTTTATTGTGGTTTCTTGCCAATACGTTGGATCATATTCCATTTGCAAGAGCTGCCCTGCAAAATTTGGATAGTAGCACATACAGGTGCCCAATTGATGGACTTGTCTACCAATGTGAGGAGGGGCCATATGATAAAGCATGGCACCTCTAGTTGGGTGATTGTTTCAGTACTATATCCAATAAGTTCACCCTCATTTAGGATACACAAGGTTTTTGTATTGCCACCATTAGGGTACTACTCTATTGGTTACTTTATTTTTCGAGGAGGTTCTGCTCAGTTAACCTTCTTTTACCTCAACATCTATATGAAAATACATGAGAGCATTAAAAAAGACTAGGGATTGCCTTCCAAATAAAATAGCAATTCCAAAGGGGATGATGGACGAAGTGTTGAACAATGCAAGCACACACCCCCAGTCAACTGATCTGGGTTTGATCCACCATCATTCTTTAGCTCACTCCGCCACCCCAGTTCAGACATGGCCATAGGCAAATCAGTCTGACCCTGTGCCTCATGGGAACAGTCCAGCCCGAACTGCCAAGCCAGGTCTTCCCTGATTTGTTCAAACGCTCCGTCCATCATAACCTTTGGTATCGCTTTCCAAATAAAATATGCATGAACATTTTTTAAACTTAGAAAAATAAATAAATAAGAAATCAGTAAACTACAGTGCAGCTATAAATAGTACTTCTCAATGGTACCATTTAGTGGAACTTGTTTGACGTCATTATTTTAAAGATAGTTTAATGGAAAATGGGTGTATATCATTATGGGCAACCTGATAACACAGTCAAATTCTCAAAGAAAGTCACAAAAGTGCGTTCATGAGTTAAGTGTTGCCACCTGACCAATATTTTACTTGTCTGGCTGGTATTTACATGCCAAGACAAGAAAATATGTAAAAATAATTTTAGAGTTGTCTAAACTATAGCTATATTAATTTTTTTTTTTTTTAAACCAACCCATACCGCGCTTTTAATTTAATGGCGGACGCACTTTTATTTAGACGAGCTAAGTCTTAAAGATAGGGGCATGGCCGACATTAAAGTGAAAGCGCAGCATGGGGCGCTTTTATAAACAAGCATTTAGAATGCAATAGGTTTTGCATTTGCAAGAGTTTAAGCTATTGGCATTGTAAATGACAATACCTTTTAGTTATGTTTTAAAAACCAAAACATAAATAAAAGGCATTGTCAGTTACAATGCCAATAGCTCAATCTCGCATAAATGCGGGACCTATTGCATTGCAAATGCTTGTTCATACTGGCCAGTAGTCCCTGCTACTCAGGTGAACAGAAATCGGTAGAAGTAGCTGGAAGAGGCTGGTCACCTATGTTTAATGAAAGGCGCCATTCAGCCAATTCGATTTCTTTGCTGATTCCAACAGCTCATGCTAAAAACTCTCTTCCCCAAAACTGAACTTCTGGTTAGAAAACCCACAAAGTAAAATAACAAGCTTCATACAACAGGCACATAACAGACAGCACAAAGTCGAGCAGGCTGGTTTACCAACCACCTAGGGAAGTTAACAAAGGAGCTTATATTGTGGCCAAACAAGCACTCAGGCAAAACACCGAAGGGGAGTGAAGACAGGAACATGGCTTCTTAAAACACTTTGATGCTTAAGAAAGCTGCTGCTGAGGAACTAAGGGGGTGGCCCAGATCAGTCTTGAATGGCCGCGGACAGTTGCTTCGAAGAGCTGACAGTTGTTGCTTGGAGACACACCAACAGCAAAGGATCCTGGGCTATGAAGTCCTCTTAGGAAGCTTCCTCTTCGTGAACTGAATCCATCACAGGGCTAACCATTGCTCAATCTGTTTAAGAAGCCTCTATGAAACTTGCACATTGGGTCGCTGTTGGAGAAGAGTAGCATCATCCGTCCCTCAGGCATACCATCCTCTTGGACAACGACACTTCAGAACCAAACAGTGATGACTTCCAAGTCTTTCAAGTATGTTCTTTCAGTCGTCAGAATCTCCTTTGCAATGAAACATGCAAGATCTTTTGGCTAGAGCCCCAACCAGCATGTACGCTTCCCTTATGCAGATCAGGCCATACTATGCTCTTCTGATTATGGGGTTTCGGAAGTTACTACTCTCTAAGATGCTAAACTACCTCATTCCCTACAAAACAATTAAGAGCGTCGACTCCCTCTCTACACAGCTCAGACTGCTCCCAGCTATAGATTTGCTGTTTTTGTGTACTCTTTGTTGTGCTCGGGAGCGCTATTTTCCCTAGGAGCCTCATGACTCCCAATTTTTAGCTTCTGTTTGACTTTTATGTATGTTCTGCAGTGGTTTTATATAGCTTTGAACGATCTTTGGATTTGGCAGTCATAGGATCCTTGTTCATAATAGGGAGATGCTCTAACTCTGCCAGGAACCTACTCCATAAGAACATACGAGTCAAAAGATACTCAGTGCTATGAACGAGATTCCACGTCTGGCTGAGATTGGCTTTACTTGCTGAAGATAAAAGTAGGGGACAACATTGAATGCATGCAGATGTCCCCATGTGATTGCAGAGATTTTACATACAAAACTCTTCAATTAGGTCTAGTAGCTGGAAAGAAAAGCATTCAATAAGTAAATTACTTCCTTCTAAAGTCTTGTTATGGAGGATAAAAAAAAAGGAACATGGCCTTTAAATGGAGTGCTAAATATGACACTGAGTTGATACACGCATAACAGACTTTTCTCCAAAATCATCAGTGTATCAACCAAGTATGCAGCTACCGAACTTTGTGAACAATAGAATGCTAAAAATATTGACAAACCAGAATACTTGTCTGCTCACCATATTTGTTATGTGCAATGTGTCACCAAGGCCACTTTCAGTGCATGTAAGAAATGATACAGTTACCTTAATGAAGATTGGCGGTCATCATGAAGGTAACAAAGGGCGACAACAAGTCCTGCACTCTGCACCGTCAGATTTGTAACAAGAAGGATCAGATTCCTCTGTGGTGCAGGCAAAGAAGTCTGTGCAGATGTCACTCAGAAAACACTTTTAACTGAGCCTATAACATCCTCGACAAAGGCTTTTTCTACCGCATAGCTTGAAGACCTCGCTTGTTTTTATTCACCTCCTCCCTCCAAGTTGCTACTTTCCGGTCCTGGACTTAAGTATGATTTTCTAGTGCATTCTGGGTGATGTAGACTTGTTTTATCCACTGAAGGTATTAGACAAACACCCGTGAAAATAATAATGCTTTGTAGGTGAAAAGTTCGGACTGTAGACAACAGTTGTTTTGGCCTGCAATGAAGTAGTAGCTCTATACTCAAACTTTGCCTCAACATTAAAATCAATTTCTTAAGATGATGCAATGTGGTGTTCCACTAAATAGTTACCTTTATGCTCCCTGAACTCACAGTTTCAGTTCACCCAAATACCACTATATTTGGACATACATACAAACATATCTCACTGAGAGACATTTAATGCCACAAACACATATGTTTGTGTATATATATATATATATATATATATATATATATATATTGTGAACACAGCAGTGTTCACGAAGGACAGTTGAAATTAAAGGGACAGCATCCAACTGACTTGGAAAGTGAGAAACACGCAAATTTGTGTTGGGGGCATCCTTACCACTTAGGTGCACTGAAGGAAAACAGAAATTTGAACACAATGGCAGAATAGATTGTCCCAACTGAAGATGCAATAACCGACTACCCTAGTGCCACATTTAACAAAGACGTAAAATTATCCTGAACACAAAGGGCTGTCAGGCATTACGTATTTTTCAAAAAACACAGCCCGTCAAGAGGAAGATGGGGACTGCCACACACTATAGATTACGTATTTTAAGATTAAAAAAAAGTCTTTCAGGCATAAAGAATTGGACTAGATAAACCATCCAGGAACCTATAGATCCTATTGCAGGGCAAAATGCAATGTGTATCCTTTTCAAAAACTGCTGCTGAATAGAACGCTTTACATTTGGTCAATACCTCCAAACAGAATTACATGCCTGAAAGGAGAGAGAGGGTAATTTTGAGATTATTCACAATCGTCGCTCCCCCCAACTAGGCTATCAGTAATGGTGATATATCCAAGTCCCACTTTAGGATTGATGCGGATGCTTTTTTACCAGCAACCAGTGGACGACATTGTCTGCATTCACCAAAAATGATAAATCCTAGGACAACGAGTTACTTTTAAACTACCAGCACCCAAAAGATAATTTATCGATATCTGCAGAACATTCCACACAACTGAGAAAAAATAGGATCCGGTTAACTTGGGGAGGTGGCAGTAGCTATGAGCGGGCTAGAAGCTATGAAATGGGTACCGAAAAGATGTGGCTAATCGACACCAACAGATCATCAAGAATCAATGGGGGGGGTTCCAGTGACCCCCAAAACCTGGGGAACTACTAGTATAAATGAACAATTGGTTCTGTAGGGAAATGTAACATTTCTTTTCTTATATCAATTGTTTCCTGGAAACCTAGGAAATACCATCGCAAGCTACTTATAATGCTCCCGAATGCTCTATGATTAGATGTACATACTTGCAGAAGCTTCAAATTAAAATGTACACATGAAAATATGAATCTTGATAGAAAACCTTTGTGCAAAACTTTTGTGAAATTTTAAGTACCATTTAATTGAAGTATCATTTAGTAAAATATGTATGCTGAACGCAGGTATTTCCAAACAAATTAATATTGGCAAATTCAGTGAATTTTTTTTTTTTTTAAAGATTTGGGGAAACATGAAATCAACCAGCATTGTCAAAGCCCATAGGTCTGGCACTGGCTAGATTTGCAGAAGAGTGGGAAAATGATGACATTTGCTAAAATCAACACTCGGATATTATAGGATTCCTTGCACAATCAGAGAAGTTATGATCAGAGCTCTGATATAATGAGGAGAACTGACATAAATGGCCACCGCACTGGAGCACTAAATGGACACATTTTATTATTTTTAAACAGGACATGTAGATGTATGAAACGTCCTGTGGACAAGTAGATATTTTATCAAATTATACACCCCCGCAGATGTAATGTCACTTCCAGTGCGAATGGTAATGCATGATGTAAGTATTTTTCCTGAAATGTATCCGACTTGGCCGGAGCATCACAGATTCAACTTGAATCAAAACATTGCAATGGTTTGGAATTTAAATTGCCAACTGGCTGGGCTTCCAATCAATTCATCCATGGCACAATAGCCTTACGTGAATGGATTCGCTAGAACTGCTTTATATTTTGGCAAAATGCCTCTAGTTGTACTAAAATCCTTCAGAGAATTAGTTTAACCACCAAGATATTGTCTATGGAGTGTCAGAAATGTGCATTTAACAAGACCCCACAAAGGAGGCACTTTACATTTTGCCTTTCTGTATAGATCATGCCATGGCACAACTACAGCAGATGCCCGTATGGAACTTTCTCACAAACATTTCTTCACATACCTGCAAGTCCACTATTCTAATAGACAAACTCTCCATTCTGCTTCTATGCATGAATAAATAAGGTAGCAAAACAGACGGGACAGACATTTTGGCATAGCAATTCCTAGAATTTTGTCAAATATCTTATCAACATAAACAAAGATCAGTAGGCTCTTAAATAGTGTACAGGCATAACTGAAAAAGGAGGTACACATCATACGTAAAAACTGTTGGCAGTTTTGTCGCCTATTAAACTCAGTCTATTACACAGTACTTATTTGAAGCACTGTCATCACAACTTTGCAGCATAAACATCCTTCTCTACAAAGAAGTGGATTGAACTGGACTCAGTGAGGTCTGTGAAAACAGATGATACAACACACTTTGTGTTCAGATCTGCCCCATATCCACCCCCGCCCAAAACACTGAACCAAATCAGACATGCGCCCCCTCCCAGATGTGCATTTATAGAATACAAAATAAGCCACCCTCCCCAAATGGCTAGGAAATTAGCATTCATTTGTAAAGAGGAATACAGATATAGAGCCAGATGTACAACTGTTTTTTGAGGTTGCAAAGGGCTTTTAGGCCCATTTGTGACCGCAAAAAATGTGTGGGCCATGTACCAACCTTATCTTGCGAGTCGCAAACAATTTCTTACTCGCAAAATAGGTTTAGCGCCACACTATTAGGAAGTGGCAATCCAAAAGAGTTTTACCACCTTCTCAGAAGGGTGGTAAAGCACTCACAAACGGGAAGGGGTCCCCAGGGGACTCCTTCCACTTTGTGAATGCATGCACAAATATTTTTTACGTCAGGCAGTGGCTTGGACCACTGCCTGCCCTTAAAAAATAAAAAACGGAAAAGTTTATTTCTATTTTATTGACAAAGCAGTCCCAGAAATGGTGGTCTGCTGACCCCAGCAAGCCGCCATCCCTAGGATTGCCAACCATTCCCAATGGGGTTGGCAATTGGGTTGGCAATTGCGACAGCATCAATATTCATGAGGCATGCAATTTGCTACCCTATTGGGAATCGCAAACAGTGTCTCAGAAACTGCTGTACATATTTTGCGACTCACAATTTGCGAAACGCAAAATGCTATGGTTGTACATCTTTCCCATAGAGTCTAATGAATTACAATGCCAAGTAGTACAACAAGAAACTGGATACTAACTAGGCTGTTTGTACTTTACCACTTTTAAACCTCAACACAGATAAGGCACATGAGAGATTTCATACAAATGAATGCTTTCTTTAGAATTAGACTAAACACAAACCTGTTTAGATAAATTCAGAAAAGGGACAACATTTTATACTAACGGACATCAGGTTATATGCAAATATCAAAAACATTTGCGTATATGATACAACAGCTCAAACTAGAACAGAGTAACATAATCCAGCATCAATGAAACTGGATGGGCCAAAGGTCATCATCTTTGATCACCCTCCTCCCAGACCATAAAAGGATCTTCCTTTCATCTCGTGATCATTGTAGACAACAAGTTACTTCCATACTGCAAGCTTTTGTTATACTGTGGACTTAAACCCACCGCCTAATTAATCATTGAACAACATCATGCAATAACATTCTTTGACCTTACCTCTTCCATTTCATAGGAATCCTGCCGCTGCTGTGAGATTAGCTGAACTATTGATGGGTTCACAATGGGACCGCAGGGCTCCTTCTCCGGAGTGGAAGTTTTTGGATTTTCAGCTTCCCGCTTGTCACCGAATTCAAGTTCACTTTCTAGTGACATGCCTAGAACAGAGGAATCTACAATAATAGAGTCCTCGCAAACTCGGTTATCGAGGCTGGGTTGATTAGCCTGCCAGGGTGCATCCGTGCCTGTATTCAAAGGGTCAACAGTAATGGGTGTTTCCACTATGGGACTCTTAGCATCAAGTGATTCCATAATTGGAATGTGGCCAGGTTCCTCCTTCACAGTAGCCAGTGAAGAAGCATCTCTCTTTTTCACAGTTTTTAGCAACTTTTGATCACAACTCATACCTTCTTCGTTCTCAGTCGATGGAGAAGTTGGAGAGCAGCTATTTTCTTCCCCTTGTTGTCCTGCAAGTAAATTGAGTTTCGACAAAGTTTTCCGTAAAAGTCCGACAGTCGGCGATCTATTTAGAGGAGCTGGCCCAGGGGGCTCCTTGCTGATAGAAGCAGAACTGCCAATCTTCTGCAATGGTGTTCCAGAAACTTGGGAATACAAGCTTGAGAAAGCATTGGCCACAGTAGTAAGAACCTCGATCTGACGAAACCGACCTAAAAACAAAGATTTTATTACTTTTCATAGGACTATCTGTGTGAAGAAATTCAACGTTTACGCTTCTCATTGCATTTGGGGAAAATTGGTTTTCATGGACTTTACCAACCACCCAATTACATACACTTGTCTGATTCACCTATAGTTAATAGCTAGGATTCAGAAGAAGAGGGGGGCAGTTTATCTGTACACCTCACCTTTACATTCACAAAAGAATTAAAGCATGTTCTGTCTTCTGGAAATCTAGAGTCTTTGTCAGTACTGCAGGGTGCTGCCTGTAAAGATTTCCCAAGGCATATTTTTTGTCCGCCTAGTAAAATGCCTTGGTTAATCCGCACTAGAGTAAAATGGAGTTGCTACTTCTGGATCTTCTTAGTAAGTTGTCCTCGAGATAAAGTGAGGGCATGAACTCAAATTAGTGTGACAGCAATCTGGTTGGCTGAGATGGTGATGCTAGAATGAACGTTAAAAAGAGCAATGAGTCAATGCAGTCAATGGGGTACGGACAATCTGTCTCAGTCAGAAGGCATAGGAAAGGAGAGATTCTTTAAGGTCAGATCCTTAAAATATAACACTGCCTTGGGATGCCTTCTCTGCTACAAAGATGTTGCCTTGATATCTTCCTGAAATTTTTTCAAGAGACCAGGGAAATAAAGATAGTGTGTTCTAAGATACAGCTGAAAACATGTGTTAAGAAAAAAGGAAAAGGTAACAATAGTGACCAAATATTTTGTTGACATTACTCACAATGGCAAAAGTGTTTATTTTCCACAGTAGAATGGTAGGCCTTATAAACGGAGGGTTTGACTTAAGCTACTTGACAAAGTGAAAATCAGATTAGAACAAGAAAATAAAAATGTGTACAAGGAAATGAGCTTAGAAGGAATAGAACCTAGGCCACTGAGCACTCCGGAAGGCATGAATAAGTGTTCTAAACCAGCACCACTGCAATGGACAGGATATAGCTGCAGGGGCAGCTCCTCCATGTGAGCAGAGGATCGTCACCCCACTGCTTTCTCGTAGTGCGAGAAGCAGAAACATAAAAATGTATTATAAATACCATTTTATGTTTCTGCTTCTTGCACTGCGAGAAAGCAGAAGGGTCGAGTTGGGGGCGGGTGGGTCTGCGCGAGGGCAGGGGAGGAGTGGCTTGCCCAATGCTGCGGGCCCCAACTGTTTGGTCAGCTGTCTGGGGCGGACCAAACTAGCCATGCGCACTCTCCATTTTCTCCATGTAGGCCTACATGGAGAAAATTGCCTTACCATAGACACCTGTGTGGTCGGCGTTCCAACCAATTACAATGCTGCCATTGCAGCATTGTGATTGGCTTAGGGGAGGGGAGGCAGGCTGCCTGCTTCCTTCTGAGGTGGCTGGAAAGCAGGAGCAGACCGAGCAGGGAAGACGCAGGACAGGTACCTTTTTTTGTTAGTTTTTATATTTAAACCACCCTCCCCACGCGACCCCCCATTCCCTCATTACCACTCACCTGTCCCGTTCCCCCCCCCCCCACCCCACCCGTAAGCCATGCCGGCCACGACTGTATAACTGTGCCATAAAACTAAGTAGCACATGTAATCCTAGTTTACAAAAATCAAACACAAGTGCCGCCCTAATCGATGAGCATTTGAGGGACAACATAAGAGAGAAATTATCCCAAAGGCAAAGGATCCACATAAGCATATTTTCATCAGTAGAAACTTTCACATATACCAAATAATCCTCTCACCATGTGACCGATGGCGGCTCCTTCGCTGAGGCGGAGGAGTCTTGCTCCACTACTTTTCAGCAGTGAAAAAAAGGACAAATAAAATGATAACATGTTATTGGCATTTTATTTGTCCTTACTGAGGTAGTTTTGAGGTGGGGTGGGGCTGGGCTGTCTCGCAACCCGCAAGGAGTGGAGTGTTTTATGCACTTAAGTGTGCATGACTGTTTGGCCGGCTGTCTTGTGCCAGCCAAACTGTCATGTGCACTTTAACATATTCTCCACTGGGCTGTAAATCACAGTCTGGGTGGAGAACATGGCCAGGCTCCCAGTCCCGGTCTGAGCACTGAACCACAACGCTCAGACCAATCATGACGCTGCTGAAGGTGACAGCAGGGTAGTGATTGGCTTGAGGGAGCATAGGTGCTTTCCGAGGAGAGACCACGCTGGAGGACAGACTGCGGCGCTGTAGCAGGTTAGTGTGATTTTCAATTTTTTATTTTCACATCCCCCAGCCCACCCAGCCCTCAATACCGCGGTCTATATCAGCCACTGCTGCTTGGGACTCTTGATTTCAAATAAGAAAGACTCACATTCAGCAGATTCAGACAAGCTTACATACAAGAGTGTGGCTATCAGTGAATTAACTGCATTAATGACATTTCACAATTTACTTATAATAACCAACAAGTGACACCTTGGGACATATTGGCTTTTGTCAATGCTCATCGGGTTCCACATATGTAGATTTCTTTATTTACAGATAAATGGATTGGTAAAATTAAAAAAACATTTTACGATGGAGGGCCATGAGCAATTCACTCTGACCCCCCCCCCCCTCCCCCCCCCTCACAACTTAAATTAAAAAAAAGGAAACGTTGGTGGATGTGGGAGGCAACAGTGGAATGGGCAGGAGGCAAGCATTGGAAAGCGGATGGAGGAGGAGAAAAGCAAAATCAGCACACAGGGGTGAGCTACACAGGGATGGGGAGAAGCACAAAAGTGAGAAAGCAACACAGATCACAGGGGCTGTTTCTCCATTAGGGCTCTGAGGTTGCACCCCTCTGAAATTCGTACACGTTTACCAGAAAAAATATTAAATGGATCGACTTATTTTGAGATACAATCGTATCTTAAAACCATTGATTTGTTTAAAGTCTGGACTGTCTGTCCCAGGCTTGCTGCCCCGCCTCTATCTGAAGCAGGAGGATGAAGCCAGGTA
Organism: Lissotriton vulgaris; assembly: GCF_964263255.1. Lineage (NCBI taxonomy): Eukaryota > Metazoa > Chordata > Amphibia > Caudata > Salamandridae > Lissotriton > Lissotriton vulgaris. The sequence goes on from NC_141687.1 coordinate 822,531,857, forward strand.
GTAATTCAACTTTCTGTGAAACGATGTACAAATCAGGGTTTACCTTTCTAAAGACCTTCATTGCCATTGTTGTCTATGGTGGTATCCACTGTAGGCCACTAATGCTGTCAGAGTCACGTTTTCAGGCATCGGAGTCTGTATCCCTGCCTGAGGCCAGATGTCAGTCACAGACATAGATCCCACCCTTTCCCATTCTTCACACTGTAGGACTGGATGCAAGCATGTCTGATTTGGCATCTTGTCCTCATTATAGGTAAGTATTATAATGCTAATCTTGTGTTACGTATATCATGCGGAGATTCCTGGTTAAGCTAATCACCACCACTGTGACACCCCAGGCCATGGCTGCAGGTCATTGGCCCCTTTAGAAGTGGTTTTGATGTATTTGTTCCCCCACGATATTGATCCAAACAACAAGCAGGGTTTTTGTTCCCTTGTGAAGTTGATCGGTCAAGCGCAAAGGGAGAAATATGTGCTTATAGTAAAGAAAGTTACCTTCTTTACAGCGTTAAAACTCGTATCTTAATTTCCTTAACATTAATGCCAAAATCCTGGTTTGATTTACAACAATGAATATTAGAAACTTTAAAGTAATGCATGTCAGCAATTTAGTCCTTTTATTTCTTGCGTTTTACTCAATCCTGCATTCCCCACGAGTGCTAGCCATTGCATCATGTAGGGAATCTTTATTTTTTCGTGCATCTTATCACTCTTGCATAGTGCATACTTTGAGTTGTGCCAGGTGTTTATGTGGGACTTGGATTGAGATCTCTGGTGCGGAGGTTGAAGGGAAAGCAGAATGCCTGTCAGTGGGTTGGTATCTCTGCAGAGCACACAGAACAATAGTCATGTATTCCATACAATTGAAATTCTATTACAGGACCGGAGGCTTCAGATTATGCTTCTCATTCTTTACTGCAAAAATCACAGCAAACAATGAAAATGCGTACTTTCAATAAATAACAATAAACAACTACATTTCCCATGATGACATGTACATAGGCACGCCCCCATAGTCCATAAGAACCCCTTGCGTGCAGCCATCTTCCTCTTTCTTTGCTGCTCACAGCGAGATAAGTGCACTTGTTCCCTCTAGCTGCTGTTTAGCAATCATGTTTTCACTGTTTAAGACTGTTTATGCATGTTTTTGCTTTAATTGGAGGTGTCTATAACAACTTTGATAACGTTGAGGGAGGGTTTTCACTTAGTTTTATTCTCGTCCTGTTCAAGCAGGTACACCTGCAGAACTCCATTTTTCCCAACAAGATCTCAGTTTTATAGAGGCGGAGATCGTTGGTTTGCTGCAAAAGCGAACGATAGCACCAGTCATCCAAGGACCCCGCGGCTTCTGCAGCAACATCTTTATTGTACAAAAGAAGGGAGGTGGAAACGGACTGGTTCTGAACCTCAAGGATTTCAATCAATTTCTAACGTACAATCACTTCAAGATGGAGGGCATCCATCTTTTAACGGACTTGCTACAGGAAGGGGACTGGTTGGTCAGGTTGGACCTCAAGGACGCTTACCTCTCCATTCCCATCTTCCCTCCGCATAGCAGGTACCTACAGTTCAGGTGGAACGGCCAATGGTACGAATATTTGGCTCTGCCTTTCGGGCTCTCCTCAGCTCCTTGGTGTTTCACCAAGATAATGAAGCCGGTTGTGGCTCATCTACGGGAGAGGGAGATATGTCTCATAATTTATCTGGACGATATCCTGATAATGGCACAGAGTCAACAGGTTCTTCTGCAGCACCTCACCCTTACGACAACGCTGCTTCAAACCTTAGGGTTGATCATCAATCCGAAGAAATCAGTGATAGTTCCCACTCAAGTAATAGATTTCCTGGGTTTCACGATAGACTATGTCGGCCCAGCTGTGCCTTCCAAAGGCGAAACTGAAGGATCTCAAGAAAGAAATCCGGAAGTTGCTGAGCAATCAGACAGTAACTCTCAGGGCGATTGGCAGAGTAGTAGGGATATTGACCTCATCTGTACAGGCAATATTCCCGGGCCCTCTTCACTACAGGGCTCTGCAAAGGCTAAAGATCAGACATCTTCAGAAGGGACTGTCCTATTCGGACGTCATCCCTCTGTCAAGAGGAAATACAAACCGAGCTACAATGGTGGCTAGGCCATGTAGACGCCTGGAACGGTAGAGTGATCTTCGGCTCCCAACCAGAAGTCATAATCAAGTCCGACGCCAGTAGATGGGGCTGGGGAGTGCGCTGCGGAGACATCTCCACAGGCGGCAGATGATCTCCACAGGAGCTTGCCTTGCATATAAATTGCTTGGACCTGCTCGCAGGGTCGTTCGCCGTGCGGACGTTATCCCCGAGGCAGACCTCTTGTTGTATCCTCCTTCGCATGGACAATGTGTCAGCGGTGAGGTACATCAACAAGTTGGGCGGCACGAGGTCGTTGCTTTTTGTGCAGGTAGCCAAGGATTTTTGGCACTATTGCCTGCCGAATCAAATATCGGAAGTGGCGGATTGGAACTCGAGGTACCTCAGACTGGAAGCTGCTTCCAGAGATCTTTCAGTGGATACAGAGTATTTGGGGTCCATTCCAGACGGACCTCTTTGCCTCCAGACTAACATATCAACTCCCGCAGTTCTTCAGTTGGAGGCCGGACCCACTAGCGCAAGAGACCGATGCCTTTCTCCAGGATTGGTCGAAGGCAACCCAATATGCCTTTCCCCCCTTCATGTTGATCCCCAGAGTAATGTCGCAGGTGATCAGACAACGGGCGGAGATAGTCATGGTGACGCCATGGTGGACGTCCCAGTCGATGTTCCCCAAGTTATTACAGTGGTGTTGCGATCTCCCCAGACTCCTTCCGGAGTCGGAATTGCTATTGCTGGGCCCTCATCAGGAGTGGCACCCATTGATAGTGGAAGGCAGGCTTCAGCTGATGGCTTGGAGGCTTTCAGGGAACAGTGGCAACTGCCAGGCGTTTCGAGCAGGACATTCGAATTTATCAGGCAGGTCTGGGCACCATCCACAAGAAAATGGTATTCCTTGGCCTGGAAAAACTGAGTGGATTGGTGCATGGAACGACACTTGGATCCCGTGGGGGCAGGGTTACCCCACATGTTGAATTTTTTATCGGATAGAGCAGCGGAAGGATTGGCTTATAGATCGGTGAACAATTTCCGGTCCGCCATTTCAGCGGGGCATACCCAGATAGACGGGAAACCGGTAGGCATGCACCTGGTGGTATGCAAGTTGCTTAAGGGTATTCGGGTGGCCAATCCACCTAAACCCAAGTAAACCGGTTTGTGGGATTTTTCATTAGTTCTCGCATTGTTTAACGGATGGCCTGTCAACACGCTCTTAAGTAGGAAACAATTATCGGCCAAATTGGCCATGTTACTTTGCCTTTCAGCATGCAGACGTTCGTCGGACGTGCGAGCTCTCGACGTTACAGGTAGAGTATTTACTCTGGAAGGAGTTTCCTTTACCATTACAGGACACACCAAAACAATGTCACGTCATATTACTTATAATGCATTGCATGATAATGAGAAATTATGTGTGGTACAATGTTTGAAGACACATGAGGAATGCACAAAGGCCATCAGGCCTCAGGGCTGTTCACAATTGTTGATTGCATTGCAAAAACCTTATAAAGCTGTGGTGGCCGCCACCATCGCCAGATGGCTTCGTTATATTATGAAAGAAGCTGGCACTGACATCACCATAGTCGGTGCTAATTCTGTAAGAGGCGCTATGGCATCAAAATTGTTTATGTTGGGTTCCAGCATTCAGGACATTATGCCTAGCGCAGATTGGTCCTCAGAGTCCACTTTTAAGACTTACTATTATAAGCCGGTGGGGGATATTACCTCTGTTGTTTTCAATGAGCTTTAAACTAGCATAATCTGAAGCCTCCGGTCCTGTAATAGAATCAAAAATTAGCTAGCATTCGCACCAATAATTTTCAATTCGATTAAGGACACTGAGGCGAGGATTATCCTACCAGACTTGGTTATGTGTAACAGCTTGCCCACCCAATTGCTTTCGGTGGTTACGGTTTCATCTCCTTTGTTTCAGGATCAGACAAGAAATCTGACTAAACGCAAAAGACTGCCAGGATATTCAACCTGAGGAGGACGTTATTTCTTCCATGTTGGAGGAGTTATGATGTTATTCAAGTTATTTGGACTTGTTCGCTACAAAGAAAGAGGAAGATGGCTGCACGCAAGGGGTTCTTATGGACTATTGGGTCGTGCCTATGTACATGTCATCATGAGAAATGTAGTTTGTTATTTAATGACAATACGCATTTTCTGCTGTGATTTTTGCAGTAAAGAATGAAAAGCATAATCCTCGCCTCAGTGTCCTTAATAGAATTGAAAATTCTTGGCGCGAATGCTAGCTAATTTTTGATTCTGGGTCAAGGCTGGTGAGAGGAAGAGTCGATATAGCAAAGCAATCTTGACTGGAACTCTTTTTTCTATAATAATGTGCCATTTGCTCCTTTATTTAGATCAATGGTTATTTTTATGAGTTGTATGTAATTTATTGTATTTTATTTGTGCTTTTATGGCCATGTGTGCCGAAATAAAGTTGTTAGGATGATGATGAAATTCTGGGTATATGTGTGTGAAAGGGGTACACAGATGTCAAAATATTTACAAGGCAAAAGTAAAAGAAAATAAAGTGCATAAATGTGAGAAAGCAGAGTATGTTTGGGGTGGTGAAGTGAGGAAGACGCAAGGAAGCACATTCAGGCGAGAGTGAAAAGATGCTGCTGAAGAGGAAAGATATGAGGCTGAAGATGTGCAGATGGTTGAGTTGTGTGAAGAAAAAGGGAATACATATCTGACAAAGCACATAACTGAAGCCCATATAACCTCCACAGGCATCATTAGTATTTAGTTCACCCTCACAATTTCAAAACTGGAATATTTCCAATGTTAATTTTTTATAATAAATCCCTCTTACTCATTTATCTTAAACCGCTAATAAAGTAATAGTACTGGCTCATTTTAGGTGTATGTCAGTTGTTATGTTGTATGTCTAAATGCAATAACATCTCAGAGAAATCAAAATATCAGTCAAGTTTCACACTATGGTAATCACAGAAATTTAGCATGTTCCCTTTTAGAGAACCCCCTATTTTTACATCCCACTTAAAGATAGGTCTGCACATATTTCCATATGACTGATTGCAGCAAAGCAGCAAAGCAGCTGTGGATGCTTCCCGAAGACTAGTTAAGAGTATTTTCATCGAAAGTCGATGATGCATGCAGTGAGAGACTCTAGGCAAGCATATACTTTAAAGTGCCAGAAGTTATCATGCTGTATAATTTACATATTAAAGGAACTGTTGGTAATATTAATGCATTACTATATGGGGCACTTTTAATTTGTTTAATATTAAAAGATTGTACTTCCCCACTGGATTATAAAACTTGCTTTCTCACTGAATTAATTAATCTTTTTTCAATGTTTTTCTTACAAGGAGGACCCCCCTGGTCACCACGTTTGCTCATTAAACCTGCATGCTTTGCTCTCTACATAGAAAGCCATACCCAAATGTTATGGCCCACCAATTTTAAATGTCACCAGGCACCGCTAGTAATATGAGAGAGACTCACCAAGCACTAGGGTGGTTATTTAGTCAAAGAGGGTGGTGGGGGAGGGTGTAAGAAGCACACAACTGAATGAGCTGGAATATGCAAGCGCTCATATAAAGTGTGAAAGCAAAATAGAAAAAAAGTACTTCCATGAGAATGAGCAGTGGAAGAATAAATCAGAAGGATGGTAAAGAGGCAATGGCGGATCAACCTAAAAAGACATGTACTTGAAAGCAGAATACCAAGGGGATCAGGGTGCACTCTCTTCGGTGCCCCATCAATGATGCTGAGGGACTCTAAGAGAAGACAGGTCCCTCTCCCCCAAAATAAGGGTACCCACGATAGCTTTGAAAAGATACCCCCCAAAAGAGCAGAGAAAAATATGATACTGGAACCACTTTCAGAACATAAAGGATGGAAGCAGGTACATATCGCCCCTTTCTCCAGTTCACCTTTTTCAGTGGCTACAAACTGCAAATCAACAAACTAAGATTCAGTACACAAACACTTTGTAGAACAGAAGAAGCTTCATTCCTGGAAAATAAAATCATGGATGTGTCCCAAGTCTATTTCTAGAGGATTGTATCAGAAGCCTTGCTGTGAGAATGGAAGGGATTAGACATGTAAAGATAAATACAAACATGAACAAGGAGCGCACTTTCCAACCGAGATGTGGAACTAGAACAGGGGCTAATGATAGACTGAAGGACTGAGTGGGTGGCACTAGTAACCTGGTGAAAGTTATATATCTTTAACTATTTTAACTTTTGTTCCCCCCTCCCACCTCCAGAACCATACACGTGTCTAAGGCGTTACAGGAAGGTGTTTTATTGGTGTCTAAAACAGTAGGTGATCTAGTTATTTATTTTTCCAAATAGTTTGGCACTCATTTCCCAAAAGAATATTAAATTGTGCATCTAAAACGGCCTTCAATTTGGATGATGCAATTTTACATCTGTTTGGATCACTTATAAGCACTCTTTGCACATCTGCTTCCTCATTTACATCCTCAAAAGATACCTTGTACATATTAAAAATATATTTTTGCATGCGCCCTTTCTATGATACTCCATCCAACCGGCTTTTTCTGTTCCAATGTTTGAGTAGGCCTCCAATAACGTTTGACTTCATTTTTCAGCTTCTGCTAATCATACAGCTATATTCTTGAAATGTTTGTTTTCCAAAAGATGTATCCTTGACTTTATACAAGCAATCACTGAAATCGCTTATACTGCACAAGGGATTCAAATGTATTCTTTTTGCCTACATTACTCCAACTCAAGTCTTTTAAAAGCCATCTGAGGAATGGTTGGTGGACTTAAGGAAGTCTTATAAGTAGCTTTTTTGTCCAAGGAATGTTCAGTCCAACAAGTCCACTGTTGTTGAAATGTGGTCAACAAATGTATTCAGGTTTGGTCCACACACAATGTTCAAAATTCCAGTAGACAGCAAGGTCCAATGCATGTTGTCTACCAATGGGCCTCTTCATACCTTCATGTGCTGCAATTCAGGCGCTTCAACTCAATTCTTCACCGATTCTTACCATCCATATTATTCACAGTCACTGTGTCCTTTCTGGATAAAGTATTCCTATGTTACTAAATCACATTTATGAGTCATAGAGCTGGTCTCGGTTATGTCCATAATGAGAAAGGAATGCTATTCTCTTTGAACCCAAATCCTGCTGACAGAGGTTATCACACCCAGTCATGGGACTGGAAGATTAAAATCGCTGGCCTTGTGAGCTTGAAACCTATGGGCCTATGCCGCACCTCAACTTCCCAGTGTCTTCATCTGACATAGCAAAAAAATGCTTTTTAACAGAGGTCAAAGCATGGCTGTCACCAATCTAGATTTTCCTTTACCCATTGCTGGCCATCTTTCAGATCCACAGATGTGGTATGCCGTGAACGTAGGGTAAGGGCCAACATTTCTTATGTTACAAACTGAAACGCCTTCAACTTTCATTTCATGCCCACATTCTCCAGCAACACGGCCAAATGCAAACAATGAAGGCATTTATTGTAAATGCATTAATGGACTGTTAAACCAACAAGAAGCCACAATTCAACATTCTGGGACGAATGAATTCCTCAGCACACTTTGCATACTCTTTTTTCTTTAATTATTATTTGAGGGTGTAGTTGGCTTTGAAAAACAAATGCTAGACAGCAGTAGGTTTTGGCTCTCCAAAGTTCAATTAGTTCAAGGCAGGTTTACGGCAATCTTTACGATAAGTGTGATTTACCCCAACTCGTATACCTTGGAGGGGGGATGGGTGTTTACTAGTTTGAGGGTACATGGTAGCTTTAGAAGAAGGCTCTACTTATAGAGGTAACCACGCAACACTTCTAAAGAGAGCTTGGTCAGCTTTAACTCGGTTTTTAGAAGTGCAAGATTAAACACACTGGATAATAGGGCTCAGCTGAACTCTGGTACCAATATGACATTTGTAATGGCCTACTTCCACGTGAAGAAGCCATCAAATGGCACGTAGTAAATACATAATCAAGGTATCTGCAACCCTTATTATGGGAATACTAGAAGTGCTATGAAACAGGGACCACAGCCTACAACCAAAGTTCATAAATGCACCCTTTTGAAAAGAACAGAAAACACGAACTATAAAAATGTAGTCTGCAATGCATATCTCACTATACAACACCAGTAAACTGTCAAAGACTAAAGCAATGTACACTACCAAGCAGCAGAATTGGGTCAGTCAAGTATGTAAATCAGGTTAGGAGTATAAACAAATTACTTTGCTGGGAAAAGGACAGGGTTTTATTTACAGTACAGCAACTCTACAAAAGAGTACTGCTTAACTATTGTAAATTGTTCTTTTTTTGAGCTCAGTTTGTTTTTTGGCATTCAGGATTGTCATTGTGGCACAGTTTCCTGTGGGGTTTCCGGTTATTATAAATAGCCATTTTCTCATAAATTCATTTTTATCTTTCACGCAAGCTCGAACGCAGTTCCCAAAAAGTGCTTTCAGAAGATATACTGCCTCACTGAAACATATTGCTCCAACTGGGCTGAGTTTTCACAAGTTAATGGCACATTCTTAACTAAGATTTTATGACAGTTAAATAGAAGTGGGTCTGTAGTAGCTCATGCTGTTCTATTGTGTATAAACATTGTATGATACGTGGCTCTGGAGTTGCTGAAGCAGGGATGGCCTTGAATTGCCATCTCCAAGCCAGATTTTGAGAATGTACACATTAGAAAATTCTGCATTGAGGGAAAGTATCTAACTAATTTTCACTACCAGTACTTCTCCTGAAATTCCGACATTGATCAAGTTCTCCTGGGCCTAAGTTGAACACCCTTGTGCTAATGTAAGGGTCAGTAAACAGTGGCGGGGGTCCTTTGTTTTTGCCACAAGCAAAAAGCATAGATGAAAATGTGGTAAAATTATTTGCAGATTTTAGAAATATTTGATAATCTGAGAACCTTTTCCGATCGGTGGACTAAACTATGGTTAGCTACCACTGGCTTAAAAAGAAGTTCCCTATAAGTAACACATACACAGGTATCCTTACCCGATCATAAGTAGAACACGGCTCATTCAAGCTTCCAATCTCTAGCTTCTTTGCAAATCTCCTCCTCCCAAAAGTGTGCGCTAAACACTCATGCCACCACCATAGGTCTCGTGCCAGCTCCCCTGTGATGGTCCTCCTGGCCAGCTTGCCGGCAGTCTGCTACCCTCTGCTGGTTTGTGCCTCCTCTGCTCGTTTTTCTGCCACTTCTCTGTTCGCTCTTGCCCTCCATTTTGCCTCTTTCTGCTAGTTCTGCCTATTATGTTGCCCCTTTCTGCTCACTTCTGACCTTTGTTCTGCGTTTTTATGCTCGTTTCTGACTTTTATTTGCCCTTTTTCTGCTCGTTTGACCTTTATTATGCCTCTTTTTCAGCTCTTTTCTGACCTTTATTCTGCCTTTTCTGCTCATTGCGGACCTTTATTTACCCTCTTTCTGCACGTTTCTGACCATTATTCTGAAGTCGATTCCACAGCGCCCAGATACGGCTAGGGATGACTGTGCAGCGCTATACAAATGCTGATTGATTGTTGTTTGAGATACTCATGTAGTCAGAAGTAGGTTTTGCGGCGGTATTAAGAAAGTACCAAACAGAACAGTACTTCACAAGGACCAATTTCTAGTCTCCAAGCCAGGAAAGCTTTTCAGTCAATAAATAGTGAGAAATTTCAAAACACCTTTACTCTTGCCCTAATTGGTGCCCCTAAAATAAAGCAATCTAACCCGTTGTGGTCCAGGTCAGTCAGTTTAGGACAGGGGGAAACAGGAACTCTAGGTTATCTTTATATAAAAACTTGCATCTTAAGGGCAGGACAAGGGAGGCCAGCAGTGATCAGAGAGTTTCACGTGCCCAACAGGGACAAATAGAGTGAGTGTTAATGCCCTGTAAGTGCCTTTACTTTACAGACTTGGGAAAAATCCATTCTAGGGACAGTAAGAGCCTTATTTCAGCTCATCTCAGGTCAACATTTACTGCCAGGTTCTAGTCTGTAAGGTGTAACCATTCTGATGCTTTCGCCATTATTTGTGAGTGAGCAAGCCAATATAAAGCAAGACTCGGCCTATGTATTGGTCTGGAGTAAGTGGCAAGGCAACAAAGGTTTGAGACCAGGTATTCGGAAAAGGCAGAAAACAGGATACCCAGTTGCACTTAACTGTGGCACTGGGGTCATCTGCCACGGAAGCCCACGGAAGTCCTTCAACAACTGGTAATGCAGTTCTGTCATCTATTTGTTTTGGGGAGGATTGAAAGTGGTCATGCATATCACAGCCCCGGCCTATGTGCTTTCAAGACATGGGAGAGTAAACTTCCTTTCTATGTCACCCCTCTGCGAGGCACTCCTGTTCGCTCTCCTCTTAAAATCCTGACTCAGCTCTGGATGTGGGCCAACATCCAATGGGCAAAGTCTTGTATAGAAATGCATAAGAAATTGTATCTCATCTAAATTATTTTTTTCTGAGTGCGATTCCTTTACCTTGTTTTAGGTTTCTCTTTACCAATACAGCAGGGGAGCAACTATGTGTAAACCTATGTCAAAAACTGTTTTTTTTTGGAGCTGCCCAAAAGATCAGTGCAGCATAAACTGCCTGAGCACTTCATCTATTGAACGAAATGCAAGTAGTCCCAGATGCTGTACATTAAAGGTTCGTTAGGCCAAATAAATAGAGCAGGCTTCTGAGCACGCATACCACATACTTCTGGCCTGGACAAAGACCGTGAATGTGATATACTCACCCCGTATCCTCTCACCAAACATGCGACTCAAACAAAAGAATATCTCTAGCTTTCTGTAGTAGAATAGTCTCGGTCCAAAAGACATACAAATTTAGATTAATTTAGTTTGAGCCAGGACTGGGGTGATCTTATTTTTGGTGGCAAAGGCCCACACCCTGTCCCACTCTTGTTCGTTTAATGGGGGCTGTATTAGTTTATCCCAGTATTCCTTCCTGTTAGTTTTGAGCTTGGACTTGTGGCCGAAGTATTTTGTATATTCATGAGACTTGGTGTCCCATTTTGTTTAGGCTCGCTACGCACTGGAAGATTGAGGGATGGGTATTTGCCAATTTAGATTTCAATAGGGCTGCTTTTATCTTTAGAAATCTATATAGATCTAGATCTTCTAGTTGGTAGATTGTTTTCAACTCTGAGAATGTAATTCGTGTTGTGCCCCTTTCCAACTGGTGTGGGTGTGAGATGCCCTTTCTCCAAACCAGAAGGGTATATCTAGATGTCGGTCCTATCCTTAACCTCCACCTATCCCTATCTCTTTTCTCTTCTTTCCTATCTCAGACCTACCTCTGTGCAAGTATAACCAGCAAAAGGGGACCCACGCAAATGTACTTTTGACTTTTATACTTTGTATTTACCTGCTGCAGAAAACCCATGTAACAAGCCTGTGCTATGTATATAAAATCAATAAAATAAATTTAAAATAAAAATGCCTGCAGTGAACACAAATTATTATAGACTTTTGTTATTGAGCCTTCCTACCTCTAATGATCCGCACCATCCTATTTGAGACCTTTTTTGGGGTGTTAACAGTGGCTTTTCATGCCATTTACAAATGCCTTGAAAGGGGCAGCCTGTTCTGAAAAACTTAAGTGGCAGAAGAAAAGCTGGGTCTGTTTGTTGAAAATGGGGGACATGGTGTTATAGGGTATTTGGCAGATTCAGAACATTGTCAAAAAATGCCGGATATCCCCTTGGCCTTATTCAAAAGGTAAACATGAGAATACACTCTAAAGAGGGCTGAAAGGACATACATTGATTTCTGACAAATGTTTGACAACAGCCAAACTCCAAATAATCCCCTAGGTCTTATTATACTTTCACTAGTACGAATATTTCTCTCAGATAAGCATTTTCCTGTTGTATGCCACAAAAACAATGGGAGGTGAAAGATACTAAAGTACGTGTTTAGTACTCTATTTTCAGCTGCCATCCATTGGTTCCAACAAGTGCACTCCAGTCTGATTTTTCTTTGCCAGAGCATATCGATCAGTATTTCCCTGACAGATAGTTCTGGTGAGAGACCAACGAGCCCTTGCAGATAATGACCCTAGTTCATTTCTCATCTCAGCTTCAGAACCGCTCAACTCTACGCCCAATTGTGACTTATGTCAAAGCAGAGAGTAGATTCATAGACTAAGTTCTGTAGGGCGAGGCCCTCATCCATAGCTGAGACAGAGGATGACGTATTTCATCCCAGTGAACAGCACATTTTATACACTTTGAAAGGCTTGGAACTGTTTACATTCCAGGTCTTTTACTAGGAAATTCCATCAAAAAAAAAAAAATACATCCTGCGGAGGGGGGGATGGGGGGCGGAGGGGTGGGGGGGGGTTATGTGGGAGTGGCTACGTGCTTGAGTGGGATGGCCATGTACATGTAGTTGGTCGGCTCCCGCAGCCCCGTTCGCTTTCCTCGATATCCTGCTTCGTCTATCCGTTCCTCTGTGCTGGGACACTCACAGAAAGAAACCCCTATTCCGGACGAGCACACAGGACTGCCTCATACACCCGACCGCCAAGCAGTCGCAGATCGCCAGACGAGAGGCATGTGGGACGCCGCAAGCCGGGACTTCCAGTGGATGCCGGGGCCGCGTCGGTGGGAGAGACCGGGATACACGCGTGGCAGCTCCTCTGCCCGCTGGAGTATTTCCAGCCAGTAACGAGCGGTGAGTGCCGTGCGCTCTTCCGCCTCTACTAGTCGCCTACCCTCGCTCGATCTTGGGACAGTCCTGGGCAGCTTCTCTTCTTAGTCTTGCCGGGTGCGGCGGCCGCCATTACCGCCTCAGACCGACCCTGTAGCGACACGCGCCAGTCATAGCTGACTCTACCGGCTGGAGCTTAGACGTCGATCTGCATCAGGTATCGACCTTCTGCCTCTGACTGGGACTCCAATACTCAAGGCGCCTGTACCCCCTGGGGTCCCACTACCCAGTAAACTCACGAGGCGCTCCACTTTGATGCAGTGACCAGCGAGAGAGCCCCGCCTGAAGTGATCGCACCAACTTAGGAGCCTGCATGCTCATCGATTTCCCACCACAGTTCACGGAGGATACTTGCACTGACCGTCATCATTGGTCAGGCACTACAGTGTGGGAAGCAAAAGTCCGGCGTGGGGTGTATATCCGGAGGCCCCACAGGATGTCCAATGCTAAGGGTTCCAAGGTGCTCTCACAGCATAGACTTGACCGCTTCCAGTACCAAAAATCTAACTTTCCTGAAGCAGCGCACAAAGACAGGCCAAATGCAGAGACTGGTAATCACCCTCCTGAGCACACTCTGAAGGATGTGATGAACGCCATCGCAGGGGTGAGAGCCTCTATGGAGCAACACACAGACAACATAACAGTGGAGGTCACCCTCATCAGAGCGGACCTCTCCATGATAAGTGACAAAGTTAAGCAACTCGTGGTTACTTTATCCAGCCTAGTGGACGATGTCTCAGCTGCAAAACGAGCTCCGGGACCCCCAAGCCTTTAAGAAACAAGCAGAGGACAAGCTAGACTATTTTGAAGGGCGCTCTAGGAGAAACAACGTATGAATTCTTGGGGTACCGGAGAAAGCGGAGGGGCAGGCAGTGGACCGGTTTGTTGAAGACCTCACCACAAACCACCTTTGCCCCAAAGGCCTGTCTCAGCTATTTGTGGTCGAGAGAGCCCATAGGGTCCCCGGCGGAAGACCAAAACCGGGGGCTTCTCTGTGACCGATCCTGTCCCGGCTACTGACCTTCAGGAACCATGATGGCATCCTGCAGAGTACCAGGGCAGCCCCGCCACTCAAGTATGATAATGCCACGATCACCTTTTTCCCGAACTTCAGACAAAATGTTTAGAAGCTCAAGCGTTCCTTCCTGAGAGATAAAAAGGAGCTCTGGGACAGGGCAGTAAAGTACTCAATGCTTTTTCTGGTGCGCCTGCGTGTGGAGGCCAACGGGAAGGCCTGATTCTTTGACCGCCCTGAGGAGGCGATGGGCTGGCTGGAGGGGTGGTGGGATGCGAGAGACAATGTCATGTACGGATGCGGTACGGATCGACCGAGGAGAGGCTGCACAGACCTGGTAAGCTGCTTTTCTGACCCTTTCATCAATTGGGGTGTAGGGAGATTGCTGCGATGCCACACTCTAGTGTTTTTTCCCTACACCCAGTCAGGGTGTACTCTCACTGGGGGACATTTGGACATGTGAGTGAACCAGCTGAGGACATGATATACACCTACTAATTTGAAGGTTTGGCAGGTTGCAGGAGCGATTACTCCGTACTAGTTACCTTCTTTATGGTTTACAGGTTGGGTGACAGGCGCTCCGCAGTTGTTTAAGGGTGGGGGGGTGGTACTGTTTCGAAGGTTTTTTCTTTCACAAATTATTTTTTAATTGTGACAAGGAAGCTGGATATTTTGCACTCATTACACCTGGACCATAACCACATGCATGCTCACACAACAAAAATTACTTAGCTGGAATGTTAATGGACTCCGAGATAGGCGAAAACGAACACTGCTCCTCCAGTACCTCAAACAACACTCCCCGGATGTGGTGCTCCTTCAGGAGACCCACTTGAAGGGACTTACCTGCAATGCCCTCAATCGATGGGGCTACAAAATTATCGTTCACGCGGGCTTTACCACCAGCTCACAGGGTGGGTATCCTCCTAAAAACTATGTGTCCTTTCACCCTGCAACACACATGAACTAACGAGTGAGAGAGATACGTAGCTGTTACGGGAAGATGGGGGGGTGGAGGGGGGGTAGGTGTGCGGGGGAACACATGCTCAATTTAATTTCAGTCGAAATTTCAGCACAAAACATTTACTGATCTGGGGTCGCTGCTCTTGGGCCTTACTGAAGGTCTCCTCTTAGTCGGCGGGGATTTTAATGCAGTTGTCTCGGGCTCCCTGGACTGGCACCCCCCCCCCCCCCCCCCCCCCCCCCGAGGGACTTGAACTCCTCAAACCATTGGCTGCCTGATTTCCTGGACTACCTGGGTCTGACAGACACATGGAGGGCACACCACCCCACCAATATACAACACACCTTTTTCTCGGGTGCTCACAAGAGCTTCTCTCGCATCAACTATGTGCTCATCCCCGCCACGCAGACTACGTATAATCGGGAGGTCAAACACCTAGCCAGGGGTATCTAAGACCATTCTCCCCTGTGGGTACAAATGGGGTTGGGTGAAACACAGACTGGGGGAGTTGCGCCTATAAACCCATGGTATCTACGAAACCCACAGGTCAGGAAAGAACTCTGAAATCTATCCGGTTGTATTTTCAGGAGAATCAGGGCTCAGTTGACTACCCCAACTGGGGGAGTTGACCTCAACTGGGGGAGTTGCGCCTATAAACCCATGGTATCTACGAAACCCACAGGTCAGGAAAGAACTCAAATCTATCCGGTTGTATTTTCAGGAGAATCAGGGCTCAGTTGACTCCCCCAGATACTATGGGAGGCTTTTAAATCAGTGGTATGGGGCAACTCCATTTCTCTTATTGCCGGTACCAAGAAAGAGAAGCTTAGGGAATTGGAGAAAATAGAATCAGACATTCTGGACCTGGAGAAGCTTTCAGACGGGGATCCAACTCCAGATATACTTCACCTCCTACACCTCAAAAGGGAAGAGTATAAACACTTGGCGACAGGGCAAGCCAATGAATGGGGTGCGCAAAAAGAGGGTAGGATATACGAGTGGGGAGACAATGCCGGCAAACTGATCACATGGCTTGACAAGAAGGAAAAAGCTAGCAGACTAGCTTTCAAATTGACAGGAAATGGAGGCAGCATAATTAGAGACCCATTGGCAATAGCAGAGACATTTGCAGAACACTTTCATACAATTTACAACTCCACGTCACTCCTGGGAGAGGAGGATTCTAGAGACCTACTGCGAGATATCAAATTGCCAGTGCTCTCCCCTGCTGACCGGCTGTATTCAGACAGCCCTATTACGACTGCAGAGATAGAGCAGGCCATTCGGGGTCTTAAACCAGGGAAAGCCGCGGGTCCCAATGGGCTCTCCATCGAATTATACAAAATGTGCCCAGACTTGCTCTCCCCTCATCTGAAGGCAATGTACGAGGTCAGTAGACGCATAGGCACTCTCCCACCGGACCAGCGTCTGGCTTTGATGGTAGTCATTCACAAAGAAGGCAAACCGAAGAATCTCTGCTCAGCTTATAGACCCATTTCCTTTCTCAATGAGGAACCCAAAATCCTCGCCAAGTTGCTTGAAACTAGATTAATTAAGGTCATTAATGGTCTGGTGCATGCTGATCAGTCGGGTTTTATGTCCCAGCGGAGTACGGCCCGTAACCTACAGCGAGTGCATGGCATGTTGGGTAGAATTGACACGATACAGGAAGACGCCATTGTACTTTCCTTGGATGCCTCAATGGCATTCGACAACGTAGAATGGCCAGATCTCCTGGTGGTGCTTGAAAAAGCTGAGTTTCCTAGGTAAGACTTATATGCGGTGCCACTAGCGCAGGTAGTAGTGAATAACACCGCTCGTCTGCCTTTGCACTTAGGCGGGACACCCGCCAGAGGTGTCCCCTGTCACCATTATTATTTGCATGGTCCCTGAAACCCCTGGCGGCCTGGATCCGACAGGGTCCCGTCATTCGAGGCCCGAGGTTGTCCACGGACTGGGAGGATGGCATCTCGTTATACGCCGATGACATACTCCTTTTTTTAGCTTCCCTCCATAGATCACTCAGGAGCATCCTTGAAATCTTTGTGGTATTTGGGCAGTACTCCAGGTTCTCGATCAACTGGGACAAATCCCTACTTTATGTGCTTTCGGGCCTCCCCCTCGTTTATTCGAGGACTACCCCATTCAGATCGCGCAGGGTGGATTTTGCTACCTGGGAATTTTTGTTACTCCTGACCCTAAATTGCATTTGGAGAGAAATTTGCGCCCACCTCTACAGAGGCTGCGGGCAGATGTCGACAATTGGATGACGCTCCCTCTCACTCCTGGGGCAGGAAGCCTTATTTAAAATGATGTCCCTACCCTGTTTCCTGTATGCACTGCAAAACGCGCCCAACCCGGTGCCAGCTAGTTATTTTAGGGAAATTGAAAGTCTTCAAATGGAACCGATCTAGAACGTGAGACCCCGCATAGCGCACAAGAAATTGGTCCTCAACTGGTTTGACGAAGGCATCAGCCTCCCGGACATAGAAATATTACTGGCCCGCTCAATTGGCAGCCATCAATCAGGCCACCTGCTGCTGCCTTCATGATCCAGGATATGGAATAGATAGATGGCTACTGCCGGGCGGAACCTTTGGTGTTGCACTTTATTCCCCCAAGAAAAACTCCCGCTCACTTGCCCTACCAAGCATGCTGTAAAGATTTGGCTGGACGTTCCTAAAAGTATGGGTTGGAGTGGCAGGCTAACTCTCGCCACTCAAATTGTGGGACTCGGAACAATTAGGCCAGATGAGGACCTCCAAGGGTTTTGATAGATGGGATCTAATCGGCATTTCATGAATAGGTGATCTTTGGTCCAGGGGAGATGTGGTGCAATTTAACACTGCTACAACGATTTGAAATGGCAGAGTCAAAGTTTTTGATATCTGCAGATCCTTCATGCCCTATACTCGGCTATACCAAAAGGCACCCCGCTCACAGACTCCTCCCCCCTGGAGGATAAACTAGTGGATGGCTACTTGCCGGAAAAGGCAATCTCCGCTCACTTATAAAAAGCTCCTCCACAATACCCCTGACCCCCTGAAACACTTAAGGGGCAATGGGTGGCGGACGTCCTTGAAATAGAGGATTACGAATGGCGGGAGGCAATCGCGTCCCCCTGGGAGGTGGGTAGATCCTCGACTATGGCTAGCACAACTTAAGATCCTCCATAGGGCCTACGTTACCGGACCACAAATGGTATACATGGGAAGGGGAGGGCGGGGTTGAGTGCCGTAAGGGGTGTGGGCAGGTAGGCACATTTATGCACATCCTCTGGGGCGGTGACCGTATTCCGCGGTTTTGGCAAGCAGTACACCGAACCTTTAGGTCTGTCCTGAACAAACACATTCACCCTGAGGCGAAGCGCTGCAGCCTTAACATTTGGGAGCCTACTGACCTCACGACATCCGAGAGGACCTGGGTTACTCTGGGTCTTACAGCGGCTAAAAGGGATATTGCGCAACACTGGGGATCCGACACATCTTCCACATTGATCAAGTGGAAACAAAACATGGACTGGTGTATGTTTCGAGAAAAGACTGTATACACTGCAAGAGGTTGTCCAAAAGAGTGGACAGCAATTTGGGGGGCATGGAACTGCTAAAAAGGCGACATCTGTGAAGCACCTTTGGTACCAATTGAGGATAAAGACCTATCCTCTTGAGTCCATACGAATGACCTATTTTGTGTTATATCTTTGATGATTTGCAATCTGTGTATTGCTGAAGTATACTGTATTGTTTATTTCTTCAACAGTGCTGCTGTCTCTTATATTTTCAATCAAAAGAGTTATAAACAAAAAATCCTGGCTAATGGGAGCGTATCTTGCCCCTTTGGTCACAAAGTAAACACGGTCTAACCACCCTTAAAGCCCCATGTATTTACCACCTATGGATTCAAATCATTGCCTCAAGCCACTCCTCCACAAAAACGTCACTAGCCACAGATCTGCCTGGGCTCTCCATCCCCTTCCAATGGGCTCTCAAACATCACCACCTACTTAAAACCCCCTACAGAGCCATCCAACATCACCCAATACCTCAGTTTTCTTTAAGAACAACTGCACAACTGATGAACTTTATTGTACAACCACCCAATACACCAATTTATTCTTTTGACAAACAGTTAAAGAGTCCTACATACACATTTCATAAAGCCTCTGAACAGAATAGGCGTTAACCAAAAATGCAAAACAAAAAAAAAATATTACATACAATTAACAAAACTTGAAAAACGTGCATTTGATTGAACATGGTCAACATTATTCGCTTTTGCACCCTTAACCATGAAGACTGCAAACCATTTTTGTGTGCTACTTTTACAGAGCAATGGTTTGATAGCAACAGTGTGCTGCACATGTAATGGTTTCAAATATAGGGCGCAACAGGGGCAAAAGTAAGCCCACTGCGGGAAAGAATGCAGGGGTTAGGAATGGCAATGAAGGGAGTACAGCGATTACAATGGAAACGAGGTCCTGTTTGAATGCTGAGAAAGATAGTTATGATAACTAGCTGGAGGTGGGAAGAGGTGATGGACTAGGGAGCGGCGGGATACATGGAAAAGAAAAGCAGTAAAAAGGGAGTGAAATCTACACATCAGTGGAATTTCCCATATTTGGGTGAGTTAAACAATTCAATGTGTCCAGCTGTAAAAAAAAAAAAAATTCTTATTCAGATGCCTTAGAAACCTTGCCTACTCTAACTTATTGACTGAACTCTGAGGAAAGGCAATGAAAGGAAAGTGAAATGGAGAGGAAGCAACCTTTATTCTAGAACAATGTAGTGTTAGGGTGAGAGAGGAGAGTGTCTCCAGAAAGAGTGTGAGTGAGGAGAAACTGAACAGATGACAACAGGACTCATTTTAACAAATCACCATACATGCAGGCTTGCTCAGGGATATTCTCCAAGTGAATAGATTTAACTCCTTCTGCTCAGGTTTTACAACTAAATGGCCATGACTAGCATAGTATTTTGGTCCTGGGTGAAGGGGAAGTATATCCAACAGTCAGGAATCCAAGTCACAAACATAATTTCAAGAACAAAGTTAAATTCTTAAATTCCCCAAAATGTAACAACTTGTAAAAGAACAAATCTTACTTGTTAAGGCAAAGTTTGGATTTTCCACCTCCATTCGCTGCATTTGCGCATTCAGGTACACTTTGATATCAATCCCTCTCGCATATGAAAAGGCGTTAAAAAATCTTGGAGGTATTTTGGCAGCAATATCCGGCTCATCTCTCCCAAATCCAAGATTGTAAAGAATCTCTTCAGGGTCTTCTTCATAAAGCTCCAACAACTCTGAAACACTGAACACAAGTCATAAAATTGCAGTGGTGTTTCAATACTAAGCAGGTACATATCAACAGGGCTCTGAATGCTTAAATTATAAAGTCTAAAATGTGATCGTCGGCTAGCTCAGCGGCCTGAAGTGCAGTAAAAAAAACTTCCATATTTCCAGGTAGCAGAAGCAAAAATAAAATGTATGGTCTAGATATTAAGACATGAAGATAAGCCAAGTTAAAGTAAAAAGGTGGCTCAGTTTCCTGAAGTTTTAAGCCAAAACATTCATGGGACCTGTTAAATATCACAGAAAGACGTGTTTACCTTGAAACTGTCCCACTGCTTTTCCCAGACCCAGTGGAATTCATGCTTCGACCTTTCTGGAAAAACAGAAGTCTCCGGTCCTCAGCCGACATCCCATTGCTATGAAACATAAATGCACAGAGTAAGATTGTAGTTCTTGTACAACCCAATCATCAGATCATTTTGACAACATGGTGATAAAGACTACTTACCATGTTGAGTCCAATTGCTTATTTTTGTGATTAAGATGATCAGCTGGAAAAAAAAATTCAAGAACGGTCGTTATAAATGGCATTACCAATAGCAAGCAATCTCTAACCCAATGTGAGGCAACCCGCCCACGTACGACTTTTTAAAGAATCAGTATGAACAGCTCCTTGCAGCTTAAGAACGTATTTTAGTAGCTAATGAAATCACCCTACCCCTGTGCAGTTTCTCGAAGAATTAACTCACTTGCACCAGTAAGATGGTTTGTTTGCCCGCACACAGAATGATAATTAAGCCAAAATTTGGATGGCTGCCCGATTAGACCCAATGAAGATTAAAGGTTAGCCTGGAAAACGCCTTCAGTTTAGTCACTCCCTCACTCCGCGATGATCCCAAGTTTTTTCTGCATATGGTCTATGTATTGCAACACATCACGCTGATCTAAAATTACAGTCTGCTTTGCTTCCTTATTTGCCCACAGGGTATCGCAAGCCCTAAGCTACAGGTTTCTGCTTCTGGATCGTACAGTCGGCCTTCTTCCAGCTTCTTCTTACAAACTAACCCATCATTCTCTTTTCACTTGTGCACATTTCATTCATGCATAATAAAGCTAGCAAACACACTCACTCTCTATGGCTTCCCCACTTTGCCAGAGGAATATAGTGGGTCCTCCTGCTCGGTCAGGCCTTTAAATACCCTGGAAAAGAAATCCCAGTGCCACATGCTCAAGTGAGCTCAATCGCGATCAGACAACCATTACCATAACATTTTCTTGTAAAAGAGACTAAACAAGTATTAATATATAATATTTCACCTAATAAAAAGGTATGCACGATTGTCAAGTCAGTACCGGAGAACATACAAATGTGTATATAGGGTGTAAATATTTATAGGCAATGCCAACACGTCTGGCTTTAGCATATGTGGGATTCAGTTTAAATTATATTTTGCTAGCACATGCAATTAGAATTACAAATATAAGCATGAAAACAAAATAAGCAAAAATACCATTCTAAAGATGGCATGCAGCAAACAAAAATTGAGAATAAAGATGGGCCAACCAGATGTGATGCAGAATAGTACTACTTTTTCAACTGACGTGATCAGGAACAAATGCTGCCACTCAAATGCAGGAGCGCTGATGGCTAAAGTGAACAGATCCAGTGCTGTATGCTGTGGTGTGCAGAAGCAGAATGTGAATGATGGTAGATTAAACCAATGGATGACGAGAGTCATTTCAAAGCCCTTCTATGTATGTATGGCCAATATTATTATTTAATAATATG